>NC_061513.1:284532465-284544925 GCF_022539505.1 Lolium rigidum
GAAGTGATGGTTGTGGTTGCCTGCCTCGGTGGCAGGGTGGCACCTACCCCTAGGCCTTGCTGGCCGATGTGGTGTCGTGCGGCGTGTGCCTGCTTGCGGTGTGCCCGCTTCTGGTCGGTGGCGTGGCTGCGAGGGTCGTCGCCTTTTTCTCAGCCATCAACCTACAGTAGTTCGCCGTTGGGCTAACAAAGTGCCATGGTTTCGCAGTGCCGGCCATGGTGGTGACGCGCTTCCCACGTGGCGGGCGTGAACCAAAATACACGGAGTATATGTTTAGCCATGACGAACCCGACGTCAGAACATATATTCAGCCAAGTTGCCTATGAAGCTTTTCAGGCTCTAAAAGCTTCATAAGCAACTTGTCTGAATATATATTCAGGCTGGCTCACGTCCACCGTAGTTACAGTAAAAAAAAGTTTATAATTAATCGAAGGGAGTACTGGATCGCACGTATGTAGATTGTTTTGTTTCATGGATAACAAGCAATCTAACAAAAAAAAAATTATAAAGCCATTTCTGTCGTGAGTACAAAGCAGTCGGTAACAAATATCATTTTAAAAGGTCCGTGAAATCAAACTATACTTCCATACTTCCATGTCAAGGTGGCGACGGGGATGTGGATGACCTGGGACTACTCCACCATCCCCGCCAGCCTATCGGGGGAAATGCCCCCCTCCCCCGTCACACCTGGTACCCGATACCCGCCGGGTCTCCATGGGGACCTCTGCGCCGACGAACAATCTTGCAGATGTGGATTCGGGATGGCGCTGACAACAAGGTGATGAGGTGCGACCCATGACGTCGGCGTTCCCTGGTGTCGATGCGGGGCAATTCGCTCGTCCTCCGCTGCCGACGAGTGCTCAGGCTGCTGTGGGAGACGAGCTCGTCAACAAAGAGCTTCTCCTTGCTGACGCGGACAAGCTCCTCTTTGCCGACGCGGATGAGCTTCTCCTTGCCGAAGCAGACGAGCTCCTCTCTGCCTTGCGTTCTCGAGTAAGAGAAGGTGGTAAGGAGCAGGAGCAGACGATGATCTGGTGATAGCGAATGGGAGCGAGGTCGAGGAGGAGATTCAAGGGACGATATGTGTCGTGTGTTCGTGGGCTCGTGGCTTCTAGGTCGGGGAATCGGTGGGGCTGGGGAGTGAGGGAAACAAACAAACGGTAGGGCTGGTGTATGTAAGTGGATGCTAGGGTTTGTGGTTTTATTACGCTGACATGTGGGGACTGGGGTCCCGGGTCCCCGTGGATTACCCGCGGGCCGCGGGGGGATTTCCATACCCGTCCCCGCCCTGTTAAGCTACCGGGTACCCGCTGTCCCCACGGGGCAAATTTGCTCCCCATCCCCGGTTCTTAGCGGGTAATTATCCGCGGGTACCCGTCCTCACGGGGAAAACTGCCACCTTGACTTGTGTGTATAACATGTTGCCATAAGAAATACTACTAGGGCTCTACAACCACAGAATATTGTGCTAGTCATGGAGTACGGTAAACAAAATATAACGTGTGCGGGTAATACCTTTCATATTTGGGTGGATGACTTGTGTAATGTTGTGGGAGTAGCTAATTTTACCAAGGTTAACATGTCATGCTACATGGTAATCAAGTGGAAAATTTACAAAGTCAAGGAAAATTCATAAAAGTTCAACCTAAATGAAAAAATTAAGTGGCGTGATCAACGGAAATATCCACATCATTTGCTTGTTTTAGAGATAGCTAGACATACTCAAGCAAATAGTTAGAATGCAAGCTTGTTAACATGCAACAAAACCAACTTAGAGGGCAAAATGCCCTTTCACATACCCTTAAGAGATATGATTAAGTGGAGTGTTCAATTGAACACCTTATAACCTAGGGTGAAGTTATTCCTCTGAATGTATGAAGAATCATAAAACTGGTTGGAGTTGCTCCGGTCCTTAGCAGAATCTTAAATATTCAGTATTTCTTAATGTACTCCTCCATGTTGCTATTGTCTGCTCCGCCACCACCAACATATTTTAATTGGATTGTGCTTTGATAGACCCCCAAGACTGAAACGTTTGTCCGAGTGAAATGCAAAGACTGCTGAGATTATAACGATACCTGTTCGGGATTAGACGTAGGATGGCTGAGATTAAATAATACCACAATACTCTTTCCGAGTTTTACACTGGTATAAGATTTAGGCGGTCTATACAAGCACAAGCCATTTTAATTTGTTACAAATTGGGTTGCCCCTTTTGTATGCCAATTTATTATAGTGATATCATAGGTAACAATGTGAAGAACGTAAGTACCTGCCCTTCTTTGTCTAAATCATTTAGTTTGTTTATCAATTCTCGCTTTCGAGCAGCTATTACTAACACATGAACATATAATATTGCTGTATGTAGATCAATTCTAGAGGTTCTATAATGGACTTCTGATATTTTTGAAGATAAATGGTAAAGCATTCTAGAGGTGCGATGTGTCACTTAGCGTCAAACCAATGATATGGAGGTGAAATATTTCGACATGGAGAATAAGCTGCCAATTATGAGAGTTCTAGATATGCAGACTGACATAAGTAGAGATAGGAAACCGTACTCAAAACTTGATCAAAACTTGCTTCTTATGCAATAAGTATTCCCAATATCTATCTTGTGGCTGACCACAAATAAGTCTTACAACGTGCTCACTTATCCACTCGCATCATCCTCACTGGCCATCGCCTCTCCATCTATTCCCCATCCTCGACTAGCACGTTTACGCTGCCGTCGCCGCCACCACCGCTGCCCCAACTTCTGACCGCTTTGCTGCTCTCCTCTGCGCTTCTCCCTGGCTCTCGCGCCCGCCGCCTTCTCGGCCTCGCTGCTCCCACCGCAGTGCCGCACCAGGCGCCGCCGCGCGTCGAGGTACAGGGTGAGGGCGAACCTCCACGGGCTGGACTCCACCCGGGGGTCTCCACACGACGCCACGCACCGCCGCCGTCTCGCCCTCGCTGCTCCAGCCGCTGCACCGAACCGAGTGCCACCGCGCTTCGGGTGCAGGGTGAGGGCGACGGGATCCGTCGGGGCGCTCCTCGCGGGCGGCCGCCGCAGCCGTCTCAACCTCTGCCCGCGCCGCTGTATCGCATCGGGTTCCACCGGGCGTCGGGTTCCAGCAGGGTGTGGGCGAGCCACCACGGGCTGCACTCCGTCGAGGGCCTCCAGGCAGCGCTCGAGCGCGCAAAGGCGGCGCTCTACACGCTCGCCGATGCAGAACAGTCGCGAATCCTGACATTCAGAGGGCCAGAGGTATGTCAGGCGGTGGAGGGCTATCTGGTGCGTTGCTTTCTTTACTGCTGATGTAGAGAAGACTTGATGCCCAGTTCGCGCTAGTAGTCTGGAGGTCACTGGTGCCCCGTTCTTCCTATTATTCAGCTTGATTGTCATTTTTTTGTTGCAATTCTTGTAGGAAAGATAGGATGTGTGCATTTTCATATGTCTCAGTTTGATTTTAGTGTATTAAGTATTAATTACTGATTCAAAGTTAAGAAGGACCATATGCACATGAAAGTAATTTCATCATTTTATTATGCTTGTACCTGATGTAGCTTTACTATATGAGGGGAAGTAATTCATGTGTGACATATGTCTTATATATGCAAGTTATGAACAGAGCAGTATGTGTGTTATTATATCAAGTTTAGTTCTTGGCAAGGCGTGATCTAGTTTCTTACTTTCTGTTGTTTTTGTCCAACTTCTGGAAGTAATTTAGTCCAATTTTGGCCAGCTTCTGGAAGTAATTTAATCCAATTTAAATGTCATTTTTACTAACTTTTGGAAGTAACTTAGTCCATCATTCAAATCATTATTACCAACTTCTGGAAGTAACCTAGTCCAATTGAAAATGTTATGTTTTATTAACTTCTCGAAGTAAATAATCCATTATTCAAATGTTATTCATACCAACTTGTGGAAGTAAGCTGGTTTAATTTAAAATGTTGGTTTTACGAACCTCGGGAAGTAACTTAGTCCATTGTTCAGACCTTATCTTTATCCAACTTCTCGAAGTAACTTGGTTCAGTTTAAATGTTAGTTTACTAACCTCAGGAAGTAACTTAGTTCAATCTAAAATGTTAGTTTACTAACCTCGGGAAGTAATTTAGTTCCATTTAAAATATTAGTTTACTGACCTCAGGAAGTAACTTAGTGCATTGTTCAAACTTTATTTTTACCAACTTCTAGAAATAATTTAGTCAATTTAAAATGTTACTAATGTTAGAAAGTAACTTAGTCCATTATTCAAATGATATTTTTATCAACATCTGGAAGTAACTTAGTTCAGTTTAAAATTTTAGTTAACTAACCTTAGGAAGTAACATAGTCCATTATTCAAATGATATTTTACCAACTGGGTACTTTAGTTCCTCTTAATTTTCTTCTCGGAGTCATTTGGTTGTATGATGGAGAAGTAAGAAGCCACTGGATGTTTCTTTATGCTACATGATGGAGGAAGGAGGAAGCAAGAAAGAAGTCGATGTTCTTCCTGGGATCAACTTTATACTTCCAGGGATGATTTTCCTTCCGCAACAGTTCCTTCCTTTTTTTTTATAATGGATTTCGCTGGTTCTGTACATTAGGATACGGTGGTCTTGGACATCAATGTAGGCTTTGGTTCCCTTTTTATTTGATGTCAGCAATGAAGAAATCTGGGAAAAAAGATGGATGTTGCGACTGTATTTGCGTGGTTTCAGGGTTAAATAGGATGCATGTCATTTTTTTTCACCGGGTCCATGGGCTGGAAAGCACATGGCTTTGAGCAAACGCGCGGTCCTAGCGTTTGGCACGCGCGGGATTAGGTGTACCTTTTTTTTTTGGAAGAAACGTGATTCTGTGTCTTTTCTAAAGTAGGCTGTCCGAACTGACCACTTTTTTTCTTAAATAGTGGCTGACCACTATGTAGTCAAGCCCATAAGTATTTGGTCTCCAATCTCATCCCACGATGCTTATTTTTAGGTAAGCTAAAAGACACCGATAAGTCTTCAGCTGGAAGTCAATTAATATTGTAACATGCGGTTCTCGAGGCTTCATAATGATGTTCTAGCTAAGCGATTGTACTATGCCATAATGGAATGTAATACACTCATAGCATTATATCAGTTGAATAAATGTTAATCGTAAAACATGAGCCATATATGAAAAATTGGCACAATCAAATACAATTGCTTTCACTATGAGCATGTAATCATTGTGGATTTTAGAGGGTTGAAGGGTACTTTTTGTATCGTTATCATAAATTTTTCTTGTAATAGATCCACCTAGCCTCACCTATATGGCAACATGGTGACCTTACCTCACCTATTAGAAGACCATCATGCCACCGCCGTTCACAAGCTTCGGCACGACGATGCACCGCCGGTTACGCCGGTCAAAAGCATCATCACGTCGCCGACCACGAAGACGAAAACCACCATGGCACCGCCGGTCACGCCGGTCACAAGCATGGGCACGTCGCTGACCACGAAGATGAAAACCACCATGGCACCGTCGTTCATGCCAGTCACAAGCATCACCACGTCACCAACCACGAAGACAAACACCACCATGACACTGATGTTCACGCCCGTCACAAGCATCACCATGTCGTCGACCACGAAGACGAAGACCACCAGGACACCGCCGTTCACGCCGGTCACAAGCATCAACACGTTGCCGGCCACGTAGACAAGCACCACCATGACACCGCCGTTCATGCTCATCACAAGCATAACCATGTCGCCGACGATAAAGATGAATGCCACCATGACACTGTCGGTCACGCTGATCATAAGCCTCACCACATCGCCAACCACGAAGACGAACACCACCAAGCCGCCACCACCATGGATTATCAACTCTCACTTCTCACACATCATCACCACATCGCCATTCATGAAGATGGCAAGCGAGAAGTTAAGCAAGAGTGCTCCAATCTATACTCAGTTACTCACACATACATACACATTACACTAACAAGTCATTTATCTATTCGTGTATGTACACCGAAACAAAAATTCGTCAACATGAAAGTCATACGGAATGGTTAGGTGAACCTACTCCTCAAAGGAAATTTTAAACGGTTGAACGTGTGCGACTAATTTGGCAAAATTCGCTTAAAATTTCATACGCGAAATTGACGATTTACGACCAACGAAACTCGAAACCGATTGTGGGAATTGATTCATATCATCGACACGCATCTTTTTCGTGTACAACTTATTTTAATTCGGAGTATATTTATGTTGATTTAAAGAGAGAGTGTGTAGGGTATTGTACGGGAGAGTGAGCTTAAACAAGAGGATGTGGTGTAGTGGTTGCATGGCTGAAGCCAAAGAGAGGCGAGAAGGGAACATTCCTGCCGGGAACTGCCAAACAAAGCGTTTCCCCCGGGGTGCTTTGAGTACCTGTTTATGTAACACTAGTAGAAAAAGGGGCAGTAGGCCCGGTCCATTTGGGCCTTCAGACCCGGTTCCCAAACCGGGACCAATTGGGCGGGACTAAAGGGGGTACCCATTAGTCCCGGTTCAAAGTTGAACCGGGCCTAAAGGCCTCGACACGTGGTGCGGCCAGGGAGCTCGCGGTGGAAGGCCTTTGGTCCCGGTTCGTGGTACGAACCGGGCCTAGGTTCTGCTCGCGCGGCGGAGAATTGCTATTTCTCTCGCCGCGGCACAGGGTTTAGGTTGTACCGGCGTTTCTCTCGCCGCGGCGGAGTTTCAGCGAATGCATATATATCATTCAAGAAACCACAAAAAATCGTCATGAATATATATAGACATCGTCAACGAGTACACGGCATCGTCAACGGTACACGTAATGCATGCATATTTACAATACAACATCTCCTCGACGGATTTCATCCCCCGTCACGATCCGCCGATAGTGCTCTCCACCCGGGGTAAGGGCCTCGGTAATAAAGAATCCCGCGATTTCCTCTTGAATTGCTTTTATTTGATCCTCCGTTATGAGAGTGTTCCGCAGGCGTGTCATCTATATTTAAAAAGGGAGATCAATATATGAATGGAACTCAATACAATAGATGGTACTAATTAAGATTAATTGTGAAATTTTGTTATCGTACACAAGTGTGGTGTATACGGGCATCCCCACCCTTGGGACAGGCCATGTCACGCATGAAGGTGCAGACGTAGTATCCACATAAGTTATTCCCTTGTTCCTGCCTCATACACTTTACGAAAAAAATAGTTCGATCAAACTAATAATCAAGCATCGTATTGAAAGAAAATATCATATATAAAGTTTCACGGACATAGCTATATATATAGTACTACTTACAAGGTAATCTTCAAATGTAAGCTCCGGTTTCCATTTACCCGGAACAGTATTGATGAACCGTTTCCAAGCCCTGCCCGGCAAAAAATAATGAGTAAATGAGTAATTGATTAGTTGATGATATCTTCAAATTAGAACAGATGAAGATGCCAATACGAAATTGATTGAAACTACCTCTCGAGGATGGCAGCCATGTCCGGCCATTCCGCATATTCTTTACGTTTCGAGTCCATGACTTTTACGACTCCAAGGGGAAGATCAATGATTAGGAGAATAAAGTGGAAACTGCACAAGCATAGCTCAATGATTACGAGAATAAAGTGGAAGGTGCACAAGCATAATGTATGTTATATATAACACTCACTTGAAGTTGTAGGGAAAGAATATATCCTCTTTGTCCGCTTGCTTCTCTAAAAACATTACGATGTTGTCCTCTCGTGTCCTTGGCGAAGTCTTGAACCGTAACTTCATGAACTCGTGTTTGGGTCTATGAACCCTGGCGGTAGGAGCTTGCCTCTTTTGTATTCCAGCTTCTTCATTCTGCATAATTAAATGTATAGCGTACACAAAGAATATAATGAGGATAATTGTTAGTGCAAATGAATGAGCTACAAACTTAATTACACAAATAAATCACTTACGAGCAGAGTAGCAACCGATGACAAGCTTTGTCGAGGGCGTCTTGATTGAATAATCGAAACAGCTCATCTAACTCAATGTTTATCTCGTCTTCCCCCCCGGAAGTAATGCTCATCTCTAAGATACACCGTGAGGTAGCTTTCACATCTTCGACAGGCTTTCAGGTACCATTCATGCAACCTTCGCATCTGAGTCCCTAGACGCGCGAGCTCGCCAGGTTTGACGAGATCTTTTTCGTATCTATACTTGTTTACCACTTGAGCCGTTGGATAGTAATCTTCGTACTCAACTGATGCTCCCTGAGCTCTAGCCGCCCGTTCGATCATCGATGCCGTCTCCGGATCATGATATGGCTCCACGATGAAGTGGGGTGCGGCCTCGAATGTCCTGTCTGTCCAAGCTGGGCGACTTTTTTGCTTCTTTGCTCGCTCTAGAGGATCTGTCCAAGAGAGCGGTCATAATCAGCTCTCGGCTCAGGTCTCTTCATTCTCGTCTCGGCAAAGTGCTTCACCGTCTCGCGGTCGAATAAACATCTTCTTCGGCGCAAGAAACGCCTTTTGCTCTTCGATCCGCTCATGTGGTAACAACTCGGAGTCTCGTGCCCTCATTGGAGTTGATGATCTCTTCGGAGCTGTAGGAGGTGCCGCGGACAGCTTCCTCTTTGCTTAAGTGGAGGCGGCGGAGTCTCCGACGAGGAGGAGGAGGCGGCGGAGTATTTTCACGCGGAGCAGACTGGTCATGGATAGGGGAATCATCATCGCGCACGGGAGAATCATCACGCGGAGGAGACCGCACTGGTGGCGGAGGAGGCGGAGGTGGCATGCTTGTTGGCTTCTCACCCGGAAACACAATGTTCTCCTTCCGCCATTGCACGGTGGTTCTACGGGCTTCTCCCAGTTCTTTGATTTCCCCATCTTCACCTGCGGGTGCTCAAGCACCAACCCCTCATAATCTCTCATCACTTCATCCACCATCACAACAACAAAGTCGTCTTGGACCGAACGGCAATGGTAAGACCTTGTAGGTAAGAGGATGCCGACCGCCGCCTTGAAGGATAGGTTGAAAACTTTAACATGCAGCTCACAAGGACGGCTCTCAGTGAGATCATCCACGGGGGGGGGGTAGCGAGGAGGCTCGACCACCTGGTCATCATCATCATTATCCACCTGCTGAGAGGAAGCCACGCTGCTTTTCCGGTGTGGTTGAGATTGCAGCGGGGCGAGGGCATTGAGCAATGCAGGATCTACAGCCTGCCCCTGAGCCATCTGAGATGTAAGTACTTGGGTTACCATGGTTAATTGGGCTTTCATGGTGCTCATACCCTCCTCTAAGTTAGCCAGGCGGTCTGTTTCCCTTGCCTTCCTCCTCTCATGGCTTTTATCGGAAATCTCTTCCTTTCCGCAGGAAAGCCATACTTCCACGGAACGGAGCCTTCGTGCCTCGTGTTCGTCCGCCGTGTTCTTTGTTCCCAAGGGCGCGTGTCGACTCATCGTTCTCTCTTTCGGGCTGGAACAACCCCGCCTCCACGTCCCTATGTGCTCTTTCCAGGGCATCAATGGGAACCTTCGAGATGAGCTTTCTTATAGATGCACTTCCCTGTTTCGGATCCAACGTTCCCCCAATCCCGTAGAACCACTCCTTGCACCGTTCAATCCAACCGTGTGTCCCTAATCTGATCCCTTTATCTGGTCGGTTCCGCCTCAGCTGCTTGCCACTTAGGACGGTTAGCCCCGTATCCACCTGGACCCGGAATTTGGTGATATAGCTTCAACGCAGCATTTGCCTTATTTATTTCCGACCTTCTCTTAAATTCTTCTGACTCCGTGCTGTACTTCACGAATTCTTCCCAGTGATTTTTTACCTTCTCATTGTCCGGAGTCTTCTTTATCTTGATAAGGCGGCGCAATATTTTCTTGTGGCTCTTGAATAGTTCGGCCATCTTCTTCTTGCCAAACTCGCGGAGGGCCTGCTCCATCTTGGCCTTTTCAGGCGTCACCCCCTCTTCGGGTACTATGTTGAAATGTGACATGAGCTTGTCCATAATGCTGTTTTTGGCTACATCATCGATATAAAGACCTTGACCTTCTTCCTCCGCAGACAGCACTAGTCCCTTCGGCTTGTGCCATTCTCGAACGGTGATCGGGACGTGGTCCCTAACAAGCACTCCGCATTGAGCTATAAATGCCTTTGCACCTTTCTCTCGGAGCAATCGGTTTACCATCCTTTTCGATGTGGGTGATGTCGTGCCTAACACCGTCATCCAACTTTTTTGGCCGGGCCTCGCTTCCTCGACTTTACGAAGAAGTGCTCGATCCGGAGGGCTAAAAAAGAAATAATTCATAGTCAAGTACAATTTAATTAGTTAATGCATCTAGTCGATCAACAGCGGCTTAATTAGTTTATATACCTCGGTGATAACTACAGTTCGGGAGCCATTATGATGATCTTGTTCCTCACCGGCGCCACTAGGATCTTCTTCCTCAATATTCTCCGCTCCCTCACCGAGTCATTCAAATAAGTTGCGGTGACATCGTCACCGCCATCATCCGGAATAACGTCGTCGTCGCGATCATCCAGAGTACCGTTTGCTATGAGGTTCTCCATGAAATTTTCTTGAAATTCATCTCTGTCCATGCTTTCTACAACGACCCTGCAAGCTATACATAGGAACCATCATATGATCAAATTAAGGATAATGCAGAAAACTGAAAATGGAGTTACATATGTAGTTCTTAACTAAGGATCGATAATGTAGTGCTGAAAGCAGATAGTGCAGATTACATGCATACATAGATCGGGTTCATGTTTATTTAACCCTAATACATATCAATCACTACTACAACCACTCAACCGCGCAGACCGGGTCCTAGAGGGCGCCGACCGGGTCCGAGCCGCGCCGGGTGTACCCCCAAAGCCACGGAACAACAACGGGAGCATAGCTAACATGAGATCCCCGCATAACGCTCCATCCGGTCCTATACATGTTGTCTCAACGCGTACATGTAACGGCGAACGTGCTGGTCCTCCGCTTCAATGCGCTCGAGCTACCTCCTCCGGCGGGGCCGGCTCCTCTGAAACGACCGTGGCCCATAAGACCTCCACCAAAGAATATCCGGGTCGACAACGGGACCCGGATTCCGCACCAAGGTGCGCGACCCGGAAGCCAAGACCTCCCGGTGCCACCCCGGCGGAGCCCGAGTCCCGGACCTCCCCATCTCGCTCCATCTCCTCTAGAAGAGTCAGACCACGGCGCGGCGAGCTGTCGCGGCATCGTAGCTACGAAAACAAATCATATATGTACTAATATAAATAAAAAACATGATATTGTGCTAAATAAAAAACTTCACTACTTTTGTACTAACGCCAGCGCCCACGACTCCGGATCGATCGATCCGGATCGGGGGTCGGGAACGACGAGCGGGCGGTAGCTGGAATTGAATGACCCTGTTTTGGGGGCGTCGGCAGGCGCCGGCAGGCACTGCAGCACCGCCACGGACTCAGCGCTCCCTCCTCGCTCGCTTCTTTCTCTATTTCGCGACCCTAAGTCTATAGTCGCGGCGGCACCGCTACGGACTCGGCACCGCCACGGTCTAAGTCGTCGGCGCGCGCGGGGCGGCGCCGACACAAATGAATCTATTTTGTAATTTTTCTAACTTTTTCTAACTAATTTTACTAACTTTTTTCTAACTAATTTTACTAACACTAACTAACTAATTTTATAACTTTCTCTAACTAATTTTACTAACACTAACTAACTAATTTTACTAACACACTAACTAATTTTACTAACACACTAACTAATTTTACTAACACACTAACACATTAACAATATATACTAACAACTATACTAATTAACAACTATACTAACAAATTTTATAATTAACTATACTAGACAATTAATAATATACTAACAATATACTAACACACTAATTAACAAAAATAAATAAGAAAAAAAGGGGCCGGGGCGCGCGGCTCACCTTGCACGCGGAGAGGAGCGCGGTCGAGGAGGCGGCGGCCGGCGGCGGCGGCGTCGTGCGGCGGTGGTCGATGCAGGCGAGCGGTGCGCGGCGGCGGCGGCGGTGGTCGCGGAGGACGGCGGCCGACGCGGAGGGCGCGGGAGCGCGGAGCGCGCGCGCGGCCGGGAGATGGCGGCGGACGAGAGAGGCGGCGGCAGGAGGGCGGCGCGGAGGCTGCGGTGGAGGCGGTGGCGCACGCGGACGGCGGAGGTGGTGGCGCACGGCGACGGCGAGCGGCGGGCGCGGCGCAGTCGGGCAGCTCGGCGGTGTCCAACCGCTCGTCTCCGCGGGATTGATCTCCGCGGAGACGAGAGTGTTGGCCTATATAGTGGAGGACCCTTTGGTCCCGGTTCGTGGCACCAACCGGGTCCAAAGGCCCCCTTTGACCCGGTTTGTAATACAAACCGGGACTAAAGCTCATTTTCTGCTGCGTTTTACGCTGCGCGCGTAAAAAGGCCTTTAGTCCGGTTTGTATTACAAACCGGGTCCAAAGGCCAATTTTTTAAAAAATTTCATTCCCGCCTTATTTCAAATGAAA
>NC_061513.1:284545025-284740669 GCF_022539505.1 Lolium rigidum
AAACACTCACCCAAAATGGTAAGGAAATAGAATATCACTTTTCTCTTGCTGTTTTCTAATAAACCGCCACGGGTCTTCCTCCACGTCGGCGGGGTGGTGTTCTAACACATATGAATTAACGATGTGTGGGTCAATGAACCCAACATCATGGATGTTCCTTATTCGCATTTCCCGCTTCTTCATTCTCGCATAATATATAGCGTACACAACAAGATAGTTAGGACAATATATATATATATATATATATATATATATATATATATATATATATATATATATAGTGCAGTGCAATGAACGAGATGGGGTAGAAATTAATAAATCACTTACGTAACGTAGCAGTCGATGATAGATTTGTCGAGGTCGCGCAGATTGAACAATTTGGAACAATTCACTCGAGAGGAATTTGTACGCGATAACGTTTGAAGTGATGCACATATTTAACTTCCGCATAGATATAGTCTTTGGCGTCTTTATGTTTTATGTAACCCTTGTACCAATTTAGCGAGACCTTTCATTTGTCGAGGTAGATCCTCTTCTCGCGCAGGCTCCGATGAGAGGGCCATTCTTCACATATGTAAATACTACGTCCTTCATTGGCGCCTCATCAAGGCCTAACGGTGCACGAAGAGTGATACCTAAGTCGGCCGCTTGTTCTACGGCACTTTCTCGAGTCAATCCATGTGCTGCCGCAGCTGCTATGATATCGGGGGCATCCGGACCGGCGGCTTGCACTATGAGCGGGCGATCGATTGTTTACTTTGTTCCCCGAGCTGGGCAACTTCTTTCCCCCTTTCTAATTTTGTCCCGGCCTCGTCCTCCAAGGCTTTCTTCTCCGCCTCTTGGTTCCTCTTGAACGCGAGTGCTTGCCTACGAAGTTCCACGTAAATAGTCGTCGAGCCAGGATTCTTCGCGGCTTGGGACGGTGTGTTCAAAAATGACTCCAGCCCACTCGCTTTTCCTTGTCGGAATATACCGCTTGGGCTCGCCCTCTATTTTCTTCTTGACGCTCGCCTTCCATTTCTCTAAATCAGCAGCCGCGCCCGCCTCGACTTTCTCGGCACTACTTTCCCAAGGCCTCGTGGGGAGAGGCTTCGAGTGATACCTCCGGTACCTTTGTTTTCTTAGGTACGTAAGGGTCCGGGTTAATAACCCGGACGGCTGCTCGCTTCTTCGCCGGAGGTGGATTGGGGGCGGTACCGGTGTCCGATCACCCGCCGGACGAGGACCGGGGGCGGCGTCGGCCGACGTGAATGAGGTGTATTAGGTGAAGCACCACCGCCACCGTCACGCCACCGCCACCGTCACCGCCACCGCCACCGCCACCGTCACCGCCACGCCACCACCACCACCGTACGGGGTGGACTTGTTGGCGCCTCGCCCGGAAACCTGATAAATTTCTTCTGCCATAGAATGAACCGGCGCTTGACATCTCCAAGTCTTTTCACCCCTTCAGGTGTAGCAATGTCAATGTCCGGGTCCTCAAACCCTTGGACTATCTCCTCCACCGTGACACGAGCATAGCCATCTTGAATGGGGTTGTTGTGGTGGAGTGCTCCGAGTGGTAAAGCATCGCCGATGGCTACCTTCATGGACATGTTCCCGATAGGATAATACAGATGACATGCTTTCATCTCCTTTATATCGTCCACGGGGTAGCGAGGAGGCTCCGGTGCAGTAATTTCGACCACCGGAGGCTCCGGTGCAGTAATTTCGACCACCGAGGCTCCGGTGCAGTAATTTCTATCGTCGGTGCACCAGCCGGTGGAGGCCTCCGTGGAAGCCACGCTGCTTCTTCTCCGCTGCCGGCTTCCGAGATCCATTGGATGATCTTCATGCTGCGCCCGAGCTGCTCTCTCTTTCGGCTACTAGTACACTTCACGGTTTTCTTCATCACATCCATTTCCGTTACCAATCGCGCCACAACATCTTTTTCCCGATCCATCTTTCTCTTACGGCTTACGTAACCGTACGGGTCATCGTTGCGGGGAACCCTATTTTCCACGGAATGGGCCCCATGCCTCGTACACGTCCTCCGGTGTTCGGGATTCCCGAGGGCTTTGTCGGTGCGTCGTTCTCTCCTGTTGAACTTGATCTTCCCCTCTTGAGCATCCCTCATTGCCTCAATAAGCTTTTTGGTGGGTGTAATTATTTTGCCCGATAAACACACTCCCTCTGTCTCCGGGTTCAGCGATCCCCCATGCCTATACCACCGGCTTTTGGCCCTTGGGTCCCATCCCTCCCGTACACTGGACCGGATTCCTCGCGCCCTCGGCTCGTTCTCCATCTTCTCCCACCTAGGCTGCCAAAAGCGATACCCTCCTGGCCCCATTTTATGATTGTACTCCTTCTTGGCCGCATTTTCCTTATTTTTTTTCGATAGTTCAAGGAACCGCTCCGATTTCTTTTGCTTCACAAATTCTGGCCAATCATGTTGCAGTTTCTCATATTGTCCTTTGAAAACCGGAGTCTTGCCCTGGTTGACAAAGTCATGGGCTAGATTTTGCTTGTATTTCCGGAATGCGTTGGCCATCCTAGAAAGAGCGAATCGTTTGACTAGCTTGCGCCTCTTCTTGTTTTCCGCAATCTTGTTACCCTCCTCATCGTATTTGCGGTATTCCGGAGGTAGAACGAAATGTTCCATAAGCTTGTTGAAGCAATCTTTTTTTCTCTCTTATCGACAAAAGTGAAACCAACACGTGCCTTCTTTGGCTCATTCCACTCCTGGCGGGTGATCGAGACGTTGTCTCTAACAACGGCTCCGCATTGGCCGACAAACTTGGTGGCGTTCTTGCTTGGGCTCCAGCGGCCTGCCGGTTGCTTCGTCGACAACATCGATGGTGCATGTTTCTACTGCTTTCATCGTCTTGGTTGCGCCACGCTTTGACGACGTACTCGATTTTTTCGACGATCCGGCCGAGGGCTAAAATAAGAAAGAGAGTCGCGCGCGTTAGTACACACACATTTATTCAAATCGATTAGTTGTATCACCGGACGCTCAATATGTATATATATATACCTCGGCGCCGGAGGTGGTTGCTACTTCCAATTGAAGATCGTCGTTTATCGACGTTTCTTCGGCATCATCTTGCCGACGGCGCCCTTCATCTTCACCCTCAAGGTTCGGATAAGAAGAGATATCATCTTCTTCTTCTCCGGTCAGGCACAAATGGAATATCGCCATTTATGATGCCGAACATATGGTCTTCGGCGTCCGGATCATAGTTGTCCAGAATCGGGTCAGCTCTATCGTCCGCCATATGTCGATCCTGAAAACATGTAGTCAAAACAAATTAATTTGTATATGCCAGCATTATCACATCTCTTCTACATATAAAGAGAGAGGGCGACGAGGGAGGCGAGAGGGGGGACGCAGTGATCGCGTGACCGAGAGAACGGTGGTGGTGGCGAAAGGGGGGACGCGGTGACCGCGTGACCGAGAGACCGGTGGCGGTGGCGAAAGGGGACGCGGTGACCGCGTGACCGAGAGACCGGTGTGGCGGTGACCGAGAGGGCGCGTGGCGGTGCCGAGGACACATAACCCTCGCCGCCCCCTCTCGATCCCAAATAAAATTTTGTTAAGTTAAAATTTTACTTAACAAAATTTAGACTAAATGATCAAAATTTTAACTTAACAAAATTTAGACTTAATGATCAAAATTTTAACTTAACAACTTTTTTACTATTATTTGATCATTTAAAATTTGATCATTAAGTTTTCTTAAGTTACAGAATTTTGATCATTAAGTTATCTTAAGTTAAAATTTTGATCATTAGAATTTTTGTTAAATTTTGTTACATATTACATATTTGTTAAATTTTGTTAAGTCAAACTTTTGTTAGTGTACAAATTTTTAGTTAAGTTAAAAAAACAAATTTTAGTAAAAATTTTAGTGATCAAAATTCTGTAACTAGCTTAAGAAAACTTAATTAGTCAAATTTTAATTAGTTTACAATTTTAAGTCAAATTGTAGTTCTTTTTAAGTCAAATTTTAGTTTTTTAATTTTACACAAACTTTTAACTCAAATTTTAGTTATTTTTTGTTTTAAAATTAACAAGAACAAAAACTAAAAAAAAAAGAAAAAAAATGCCGGGGCGCTCTCCTCTCCCTCTCTCTGTCTCTCTCACCGCGCGGGGGCGGCCGCGCCGGCCTCTCTCCACTCTCTCTCTCTCAGGCGAGCAGAGCGGCGCCGGCGAGCAGCGGCGCGCGCGGCCACGGCGCCGCGCTCTCTCCCTCTCCTCTCTCTCGATCTGCGGCGGCGGCGGCGCCCGGCGGCGGCGAGGCGCGCGCGCGTAGGAGATCGACGGGCGCGCGCGCGCGCGGGTGTGGGCGGGGCGGCGACGTACGAGACGGGCGGCGGCGGCGGCGAGTGCGGCGACGGAGACGGCGAGGCGCGGCAGCCTGTCGACGGCGACGGCGAGTGAGCGATCGAGCGCGGCAGCCTGACGGCGGAGCGACGAGCGAGGAAGAAGATCGAGAGCGATGCGCCCGCGGGCGGCGCGGGAATATAGGGATGGGGCTTTAGTCGCGGTTGGGGTCGCCAACCGCGACTAAGGGTTACTTTAGTCGCGGTTGGGGACCCCAACCGCGACTAAAGGTATTTTCGCCGGTTTTTATTTTCCCGCGCGTAAGGACCCTTAGTCGCGGTTGGCCGGAGCCAACCGCGACTAAAGCTCTTTTTTGAAAATACTTTTCTTTTTTGAAAATCATATAATACATATAATATATCAAAAAATTCAGAAAAATAAAACTAATTCAATTCAAAATTTTAAAAATACAAATAATATATCAAAAAAATCAGAAAAAAAACTAATGCAATTCAAAATCCTAAAAATACAAATAATATATCAAAAAATTTCAGAAAATAAAACTAATTCAAATAAAACTAATTCAATTCAAAATCTTAAAAATACAAATAATATATCAATAAATTCAGAAAAATAAAACTAATTCAATTCAAAATCTTAAAAATACAAATAATATATCAAAAAATTCATAAAAATATAACTAATTCAAATCAAAATCTTAAAAATACATATAATATATCAAAAAATTCAGAAAAATAAAACTAATTCAATTCAAAATCTTAAAAATACATATAATATATCAAAAAAATTAGAAAAATAAAACTAATTCAATTCAAAATCTTAAAAATACAAATTATCAAAAATTCATAAAAATAAAATTAATTCAATTCAAAAGTTCGTTGGCCCCCTCTTCCCGCCTCTTTCCGCCGACCCCCCCCTCTTCCCTCCTCGTCTTCCCGCCATTTCTTCCGTGTCTTCCCGCCTCTTTCTTCCCGCCAATTGTTTCCCGCCAATTTCTTCCGGCCTCTTTCTTCCCGCCAATTTTTTCCCGCCAATTTCTTCCCGCCACTTTCTCCCCGCCTCTTTCTTCCCGCCTCATGTCTTCCCGCTCCCATTTTTCCCGCCATTTGTCACTACATATAGGTAGCCCGGCTTGGCCAGCATCACATCTCTACAATCTCTCATCACTCTCTCATGGCTTCCACCGCACCCACTCTAACCTACCAGCAGGTGGAGGAGCTTTGCACCTCGAACTACCCTTGCCCTCCGGGCTACCGCGTCCCAGTGCGCGGCCGGAGCCTAGCGCCGGCGGCGTGCCGGTCCCTCCCGTCCCTCGAGTGCTCGCGCGCCGGGCGGCCATCACGAACCACTACTACCTCGACCTCACGCCGGAGCAGCGGATGAATCCCCGCCGGCATCCCGACAACCGGCATACTTGGGACGCCTTCTTCATCAATCGGCGTGAGAGGGTGCTCGCCGTGTATGAGGAGGACGATCGCCTCCTCGGAAACTTCCACGAGGCCGGCCGTCGGCTATGGTGGTACGGCCGGACTCTGCGAGCGTCATGGACTACATCACGGCTGGCGATATCCCCCGCCTGCGCTACCCTCGGTTCGAGCCACGAGCGCCGCCCGACGAGCCGGCGACGACAGCGGCGACGATGACGCCGGCAACTTAGAAGGCGACGACTACCAGGTACAACGGCGGCGGCTATGAAGACTACGAGTATGCATATTATACGCCTAGGCGGGAGTATGACTAAATCACTCCAAATTTCATGTATGCAGGAGTATGACTTAGTCACTCCAAATTTCCTATATGCAGGAGTATGACTTAGTCACTCCAAATTTTATGTATGCAGGAGTATGACTTAGTCACTCCAAATTTCATGTATCATCAGTGCTATCTCGAGTCAATTGAATCATTCGAAAATGGACACCAAACACATGATTCATTCAACAAAGTTTGGTACAATAAATTATTACACATCATTTCTTCCCTTGTGTCCACCGCTTGCTTACGATTGTGCCGTATCCATGGAGCATCCTCATCATTTAACTTAATGCTTGGGTCGGTGTTCACTTTGAAGGGCGGAATTTCAGCAAACATATTATAATCTTCCGACATGTCCGTCTTGTCCTCCACTCCCACGATGTTTCTTTTCCCTGAAAGAACAATGTGGCGCTTTGGATCATCGCATGATGTACTCGATCGTTTTCTTATCTTTCCGTTTCCTCGGTTTGCTACTCATGTCCTTCACATAGAAAACCTGAGCGACATCTTTCGCTAGGACGAATGGTTCGTCAAGATAACCAAGATTGTTGAAATCCACCATTGTCATTCCGTATTGCTGGTCCACCTTTACCCCACCTCCTGTTAGCTTGAACCATTTGCACCGGAACAAAGGGACCCTAAAGGAGGGTCCATAGTCAAGTTCCCATATCTCCTCTATGTAACCATAATATGTGACCTTTTGCCCATTCTCGGTTGTCTGCATCAAAGCGGACACCACTGTTTTGGTTGGTGCTCTTTTTATCTTGGGCGATCGTGTAAAATGTATTCCCATTTATCTCGTACCCTTGGAAAGTCGTTATAGTCGAAGATGGTGTCTTGGCCAACATGTACAGCTGATCTACAACCTTATTGTCACTCATTAAATGTTTTCTCAACCAACTGCCGAAAGTCTCCATGTGGGCCTTCCTAATCCGGGATTCGGGCTTCCCGGGGTTGTCCGAGCGTAAAATATTCTTGTGTTTCTCAAAGTACGGAGCCACCAAGCTGGAATTGGTCAGAACTGTGTGGTGTGCTTCAGTCAGAGAATGGCCATCCATACATATCATTGATTTCCTTCCGATCGTGCCTTTTCCACTTAGTCTCTCCTCGTGCCGCGATTGAGGAAGACCAATCGGCTTAAGGTCAGGAACAAAGTCAACACAAAACTCAATTACCTCCTCATTTCCATAGCCCTTGGCGATGCTTCCTTACGGCCTAGCACGTTTACGAACATATTTCTTTAATACTCCCATGAACCTCTCGAAGGGGAACATATTGTGTAGAAATACAGGACCGAGAATGGAAATCTCATCGAGTAGGTGAACCAGGAGGTGCGTCATAATATTGAAGAAGGATGGCGGGAACACCAACTCGAAGCTGACAAGACATTGGATCACATCGTTACGTAACCGTGGTAGAACTTCTGGATTGATTACCTTCCGAGAGATTGCATTGAGGAATGCACATAGCTTCACAATGGCTACTCAAACATTTTCCGGCAGAGCCCCTCAAAGCAATCGGAAGCAATTGCGTCATAATCACGTGGCGATCGTGAGACTTCGGGTTTTGGAACTTTTTCTCCGCCATGTTTATTATTCCCTTTATATTGGACGAGAATCTCGACGGGACCTTCATACTGCTCGAGGCATTCAAAAAAGATGACCTTCTCTTCTTTGGTCGGAGCGTAGGCTGGCACGACCTTGAAACCGTTCCGGATGCCGGTCATCGGGGTCTTTCAAACTTTGCTTTGGTCTCGCCGTGCTTCCTTTGTATCATTTGACTTCCCATACACGCCCAAGAAGCTTAGGATGTTCACGCAAATATTCTTCGTAACGTGCATCACGTCGATTGCGGATCGGACTTCTAGGACTTTCCAATATTCTAGCTCCCGGAATATAGATTTCTTCTTCCACATGGCTACGTGCCCGTCGGCTCCCTTCGGAACTGATTGTCCGCCGAGACCCTTTCCAAAGATGACTTTCAAACCCTTGACCATATCAAATACCTCAGCACCGAGTGTGTTCCGCGAGCTTCGGCCGGTGATCTGCCTTGCCGTTGTAATGCTTGCCTTTCTTTCTTACTTGGATGACCTTTCGGAAGAAATCGACGATGCCCAAGGTACACGTTCTTCTTACAATTTGGCAAATGTACACTTTCGGTCTCATGTAAGAAGTGCGTGCATGCATTGTATCCCTTATTTGACGAGTCCCGAAAGGTTACTAAGAGCAGGCCAATCGTTGATGGTTACGAAAAGCAACGCTCGTAGGTCAAATTCCTCTTCTTTGTGCTCATCCCACACACGGACACCAGGTCTGCCCCACAGCTGTAAAAGTTCATCAACTAATGGCCTTAGGTACACATCGATGTCGTTGCCGGGTTGCTTCGGACCTTGGATGAGCACCGGCATCATAATGAACTTCCGCTTCATGCACAACCAAGGAGGAAGGTTGTAGATGCATAGAGTCACGGGCCAGGTACTATGGCTGGAGCTCTGCTCGCCAAAAGGATTCATGCCATCCGTACTTAGACCAAATCTTATGTTCCTTGCGTCGACTGCAAAATCTTTGAACTCTCTCGTCGATCTTTCTCCATTGCGTTCCATCCGCGGGGTGTCTCAACTCCCCGTCCGACTTACGGTCCTCTTTGTGCCATCGCAACAACTTGGCATGCTCTTTGTTCCCGAACGGACGTTTCAACCGTGGTATTATAGGAGCATACCACATCACCTTGGCGGGAACCCTCTTCCCGGGTTTCCGGCCCTCAACATCGTCACCGGGGTCATCGCCTCGATCTTATAACGCAATGCGGTGCATACCGGGCATTCATTCAAATTCTCGTATTCACCGCGGTAGAGGATGCGATCGTTGATGCATGCATGTATCTTCGGAACCTCTAAACCTAGAGGGCGAGACAACCTTCTTTGCTTCGTACGTAGTGGCGGGCAACTCGTTATTCTTTGGAAACATATTCTTCAACATTTTCGGCAAGTTTTCAAATGCCGAGTCAGCTACACCTGCCTGTGCCTTCCATCTCAGACAAATCCAGTGTGCAGCCCAGCTTTTTCGGACCATCATCGCATCCGGGGTACAGCGCCTTCCTGTGATCCTCTAACATGCGATCCAAATTCTCCCTCTCTTTTTCAGTTTCGCAGCGTCTCCGTGCATCGGCAATGGTCCGACCAAGATCATCAACGGGATCCTCTTCTTCACCTTCCCCTTCACCTTCCCCTTCACCTTCAGCATCCTCCATGAAAGTATCACCGAAATGAGAAAGATAGCTTTCATTGATGAAATCATCCCCTTCTTCATCTTCTTCCATTATAACCCCTCTTTCTCCATGCTTGGTCCAACAATTATAGCTTGGCATGAAACCGTGCCGAAGCAGGTGCATGTGAACATCTCTTGAGGAAGAGTAACCCTTCGATTCTTACACTTAACACATGGACAGATAACAAAACCCCCTGCTTGTTCGCATTAGCCACTACGAGGAAATCTTTCAAACCCGTACTGAACTCGCCGGAGAGTCGGTTACCGTACATCCATTGCCGATTCATCTGCATTATTATAATATAAAATATATAATTAACCATCATGCATTTGTTAAACTAACTAGCTACAAACAATATAAATTAAACAATGAACTACACACACATGCATATTGTATCAATGATGACACATCAAAGGTTCAAGTTGCTAACCGCGATCGAGGAGGAAAAAATAAATGAGAAAGCTCAAGTGTGGCTCCAACACTTCA
Source organism: Lolium rigidum (assembly GCF_022539505.1). Taxonomy (NCBI): domain Eukaryota; kingdom Viridiplantae; phylum Streptophyta; class Magnoliopsida; order Poales; family Poaceae; genus Lolium; species Lolium rigidum. Next base: position 284,554,858 of record NC_061513.1, read on the forward strand.
TATCATGTTTGTTTCATGCTCTTGGGGCATTTCATCAAACACCTTATGTGCATAAGAGGAACCAAAAGCAAACCTAACACTCACTTGTGAAGTTTGTGAAGAGAATGGCTCCAAATGGCTAAGTGTTGGCTGCTGGATGGGTATATATAGGGGAGGGGCTTTAGTCCCGGTTGGCCTGGCCAACCGCGACTAAAGGCCTTCGGGCACCTTTAGTCGCGGTTGGCCCGGCCAACCGCGACTAAAGCCCCCCACGTGCACCGGCTGGCCACCGAGCGCCCTGGGCCCAGGCCTTTGGTCGCGGTTCGCCTCCCGAACCGCGACTAAAGGTACCATTAGTCGCGGTTCCTTTACCTTCGCGACTTATGGGGCTCACCCGAAGCCTGTTTTTCCACCAGTGAAAACCATCTCGGTGGCAATCATGTCAGACTCCTACATCGAACCTTCCCTTCACAAATTGATGTATCGGACACTCCGTACACGAAGTGTGAAAATCAAGGACAACGTCGTTTTCCTTTTCATTTCAGATGACTTGTACACAAACAATAGTTGTCGTCGCCCTGAAATTTATGATATGTAGAGCTGCTATGCATCCCTGAATTAAAAACTGTTTTGTTGAGCCATATCAAGAGACATGACAAACATGAAAAGCATTTGTAATATACTGTCACTTGGTTAGGCTCGGAACCTGACGACATTATTCAGTTCCTCAAGCTTGATCGATCTGTAACCATTTGTGAGTAATAAAGTTCCCTTTTACCTGCAAAAAAATGAAGCATACATCAGCATCGGAACAGGTCATACACTATCCGCGAAGATCGAGACAACGATTTATTCGCATAAAATGATGTTTTTATCCATGATCGGACTATAGTAAGAGTGAAGATATCCTGGCCAAAGAAGAGAGGGATGTATCACACGAGATATCCTGTGTGTGTGTGTGCGCGCGCGCGCGCGCGTGCGTGCGTGTGTGTGTGTGTGTGTTTAATATATTCCCTTTATCGAAAAAATGTGTGTATGTGTGCTCTCAGAAAGTTTTGGATTGCAATCATGCTCAATCAGTCCAGCGACACAGGGTGGAGCTGAATCGGGTAACACAAGTAATATTGTCAGAAAACCTAACTTAGCAAGTTTATGCGCTGCCGAATTGTTGGTACGACGCACTTTAGAAAACTCAAATCCAGGACAAGGCTCATCAGCTCCAGCATTCCTCTAACAAAATCGGCAATGATAGACTTGTCGGGGTTCCAATTCTTTAAGGCATTGATCATTGCTGCACAGTCATTTTCTACAATGACACGCTTCACACAAATAGGGAGGATTGCTCTGATACTCATGACATGCAATAGCTTCTGCCACTTCTGTACTTGAGCAGTCTCCAGAACGCCCCCACGTCGAGAGAAGAGCATGCCCTTCCTCGTCTCTTAGGATAGCTCCCCAGGAGCCTATGTTCGAATTTTGGTGGAAGCCAACACCGACGTTTAGCTTACACCATCCCAACGGTGGTTTGATCCATCAGTCTAATTGATCACGACTTTTACTGACTATAGACAAATAATTATTGTTACTGCCTCCACAAATAACACATGCATATGTGGTATCCATCGCGCAGAGGTACGCATAGCCCTCGAGGTTACTCGCCGAGCCATGAAGAGACATGACAAACCTCAAAAGATTTGTACGTATATATATAGTGAAAATTATGCATAAGGTACCATTGGAACGGGTCTTTGCTACTGCGGAGAGATAGACACACCGTTTTTTTCGTGACCATGATTGGCTTATGTTCAGAGAGATCGGGGTATAGCCCTGTGAAGAAAAAGAGATAAACGTCGCACACGAGGTTTGTCTATGTGGGCACTCAATCGTGTACATAACTCAGACAGAACAACGAAAATAAGGCAAGTTTAAAGATTATCTCTTACTATTGCACATAGTAGCGATGGTGTTGTACGCAATTCCCATTTATTAAACTTCCGATCATGCCTTGCGGGTGATTTTTTTGCTCTAGAAATGTTAGATGGGATATTGCTACCCGAGAGGTGGGTCCCCTGTAGCAAAGGTACATCTTACATCAGTTAAATCACACAATTACTAGTTGGAGAAAGAAACATTTATGACTTCTCTCGTTATAAAGCAAGGTATGCAGAATTATTATGTAATTGAACCCAATTTGATAATGATCACAAGTAGCTTTTTAAAATTATGTTGCCAAACCGCCTATAACTTGCATTGGGCTGATAATAACATTTTGCACCGCGACAGGGAGTAATAGCCGCCCGTGAGTTGAGTAGTTACCAACTAGTGGTCACTCCTGGTGGAGCTATCACCAAAACTTAGCCGAGATCAGACAAGCGATAGTCACTACAACCGTAAAACCATCACAATATGCAAACACAAGAGACACCAGGCTCTTGTGTTACACGTAAAACTTCTGACCTCGGGTTTATCATAGACTGAGTTTAGTTGGCATAAAGGAGAACTACGTTTTGTCATTCTCGTTGGATGAGCCGAAGATGTTCTTCATGCCATGGTATTAGTGGCACGTCACCATACCTTTGCTGATTGATGCAAACCTAGAAATTGTGCCACCTTTTGTGCTAGTGGATCAACCTTTTCTCTTTCTTATTTTCCTGCAACGAAAGCTTTTTTTTTTTCAATACAACAAGCAGACGTGCACAAAGCCCATAGTGTCACATCCACACACTGACGTAAGGCCTACCGATGAGATAAGTTGTGGTTGTAATTGTCAGCATCATGGTTGTAATTGTCTCGGAAGGCCTACTAGTTTCCGGTTATTTGGTTCTTTAATTTGCCATGTCGCGTTCATGGCATGACACAGGGAAAGAAAAGGAAAAAAGATGGACGACCCAAATCAGTATATCCAGATGAGCGGGATTCTATACATTTATAGATTTCCTCCTTTTCAGATCACGCAAGAGATTTGCGTTTGGTCCATTATGATCAGAAAAATCTGAAACACTTAAGAAAATAATAATTTTTTATTTAAACTCAAGTCATATTACAGGATGAGCCTTGCTCAAGTACAACCCCTCCAGTAATATGACTTGAGTTTAAATGAAATTTTTATTATTTAAACCGGTGTTGTTTAAGCTTATGATTAAATCCAAATCTAAAACCGTCTATGTTCACGTATAGATATACCCTACTCTTCAACCACTGTTCCACGTACAATTCTGATCTGTACTACTGCCGCCGGCTAAACGCGCAATCACGGCCGCCGTCAGGCAACCTCGCGACCGCCGGCGCAACATTGTTCGGCATCGGTCAACACTGTCAAAAAGTGTGAGACACAATCCGTCTAGTCTCGTTCCTGACGCGTCGAGAAATCCGGCCGAATTGGCCCAGACTGTTTGGCCGTTCGTCACGCCACCGTCCAGCATGCACGCCATCGCCAACCCTGCCAAAAAATACCTACGAGAAATTTCCGAGGCTCATGTTTGCTAGCGCCTGCTCGGAGTGTGGCCGGCCAACTGCCTTATCGTTCCTCCTGCCTGCTGGCCACGACCGCCACCGTGCGGAAGAGTCGTCGTCGATGAGCCGACGTACGTACGTACTCGTAGCCATACCTATGCAACATTTCATATATTTTAGTTGGATCATATGGGTTTTGTATAAGGCTAGGTATACCGTTTAATATTAATGATGAAGAGGTATCAAGCGATCCGAGTCATCCTTGTGTTCGAGTTTGCTCTAAGTTTGGGAGGAAGAGCTTGGACTCGTGCCAACAAAGCACTAAAGAGGACTTTTACAGTGCCCCGAAACTACCAGCGGTCGTTTATTTTAAGCGATCTAAGGGCTCAGAGCATCTCCATCCATTGGGGTTCTCCAGGCCGAAATCCGGCGCTATTTAGCATCGGATGGATGTAAAATTTGGCCTGGGGAGGCCCATATTCCCAACGGCGAGCCCAGGGTTGCGTGCTGACGCTCAACCACCGCGTAAATAGCGATGGTGCAGCTGCCGGGAAGGGGAACCATCGCAGATGCAACCGCGTCCATAGATGCATTGAACCGTCGTAATGGACCGCCAAGTGGCCTGGGGAGCCCAAATGCCTCGCCGGGAACCGTCGCAATGGCCTCAACGCGTGAACCGCCACAATGGAGCACGAACTCCGCGGAAGAGCAACCACCGCTGTCGAGGGTACTCCTCGGCATTGCCCACCTTTTGGGGATTAGGGTTGACGGAACCCTGCATGATGACACGAGACATCGGATACCAAACAAACGGGGGGAGAGATTTACCCAGGTTCGGGACCCTCGATGAGGTAAAACCCTTACTTCCTTCTTGTCTGATCTTGATTATCGAAAATATCGGGTTACAATGGGGTAGCCGAAGGCTTGGACTAAGATCTCGTCGAGAGGCTAAGATTTCGTATGACCTAGATCTAGACCTACGGTGGTTATGGCTAAGTTGATTGTGTGTCCCTCGGCAGACCCTCTCCTGGCCATTATATTGTGAGCCAGGTCTGGAGAGGTCTGTCCGGGTACGATTAGGTTACAAAGAGTTCTACGTCCAAACTTTCCTCGTTCTTCGTCTTCATGCCTTGTTCGCCAAGTATTTTTCTTCGGAACCGACATGGCGGCCCACATTGGTCAATGGATGATCTTTATGGGCCCTTGGTTGGGCCACAAGAGGTAGCACAATACGGGTTACTGATACGTCTCCGACGTATCGATAATTTCTTGTGTTCCATGCCACATTATTGATGATATCTACATGTTATATGCACATTTTATGTCATATTCGTGCATTTTCTGGAACTAACCTATTAACAAGATGCCGAAGTGCCAGTTCCTGTTTTCTGCTGTTTTTGGTTTCAGAAATCCTAGTAACGAAATATTCTCGGAATTGGACGAAATCAACGCCCAGGTCCCTATTTTGCCCGGAAGCATCCAGAACACCCGAGAACCGCCAGAGAGGGGGCACAGGCCCACCAATCCTAGGCCGGCGCGGCCAAGGGGGGCCCGCGCCCCCCTATAGTGTCGGCGCCCCTTCGACCTTCTGACGCCGCCTCTTCGCCTATTTAAGGGCCCTCGACCTAAAACCTCGATACGGAAAAGCCACGGTACGAGAAACCTTCCAGAGCCGCCGCCATCGCGAAGCCAAGATCCGGGGACGGGAGTCTCCATTCCGGCACGCCGCCGGGACGGGGAAGTGCCCCCGGAAGGCTCCTCCATCGACACCACCGCCATCTCCATCAACGCTGTTGTCTCCCATGAGGAGGGAGTAGTTCTCCATCGAGGCTCGGAGCTGTACCGGTAGCTATGTGGTTAATCTCTCTCCTATGTGCTTCAATACAATAATCTCATGAGCTGCCTTACATGATTGAGATTCATATGATGATGCTTGTAATCTAGATGTCATTATGCTAGTCAAGTGGGTTTTACTTATGTGATCTCCGGAGACTCCTTGTCCCACGTGTGTAAAGGTGACGAGTGTGTGCACCGTGTGGGTCTCTTAGGCTATATTTCACAGAATACTTATTCACTCGTTATGAATGGCATAGTGAAGTGCTTATTTATATCCCTTTATGATTGCAATGTGTTTTGTATCACAATTTATCCATGTGCTACTCTAGTGATGTTATTAAAGTAGTTTATTCCTCCCGCACGGTGTAATGGTGACGAGTGTGTGCATCCGTGTTAGTACTTGGCGTAGGCTATGATTATGATCTCTTGTAGATTATGAAGTTAACTATTGCTATGATGGTATTGATGTGATCTATTCCTCCTACATAGTGTGAAGGTGACAGTGTGCATGCTATGTTAGTACTTGGTTTAGTTGTGTTGATCTGTTATGCACTCTAAAGTTATTTAAATATGAACATTTAATTGTGGAGCTTGTTAACTCCGGCATTGAGGGTTCGTGTAATCCTACGCAATGGTGTTCATCATCCAACAAAAGAGTGTAGAGTATGCATTTATCTATTCTGTTATGTGATCAAAGTTGAGAGTGTCCACTAGTGAAAGTCTAATCCCTAGGCCTTGTTCCTAAATATCGCTATCGCTGCTTGTTTCTTGTTTCTTTGCGTTACTACTGTCTGCGTTACTACGCTTGTTTACTTGTCCTGGGCAAAGCACTTTCTCGAGTGCCGTTGCCACTGCTCATACTTATTCATACCACCTGTATTTCACTATCTCTTCGCCGAACTAGTGCACCTATTAGGTGTGTTGGGGACACAAGAGACTTCTTACTTTGTGGTTGCGGGGTTGCATGAGAGGGATATCTTTGACCTCTTCCTCCCCGAGTTCGATAAACCTTGGGTGATCCACTTAAGGGAAACTTGCTGCTGTTCTACAAACCTCTGCTCTTGGAGGCCCAACACTTGTCTACAAGAATAGAAGCACCCGTAGACATCAAGCTATTTTCACGGCGCCGTTGCTGGGGAGGAAAGGTAAAAGGTACTCACACTCCGGATCTCGGCTACTAAGCTATTTTCGCCGTTGTAAGTACTCGAAGCTATTTCCTTTAGATCCTGCAATTGCATCTTTTTGTTTCTTGTTTACACTAGTTTGGCATAATGGACAACAATGAGCTTCTTATTCTATTTCCTGATTTAAGACATGGATGGTTTGATCCGAAAATTAAAAAACCCATGGAACATATTAGCATGAATATTTTGAATACCATTGTTGCTAATGATATGGAAAATTCTAAGCTTGGGGAAGCTGGTTTTGATGAGCATGATCTTTTTGGTCCCCCAAGCATTGAGGAGAAAATTTTCTTTGATGATACTTTGCCTCCTATTTATGATGATTATAATGATAGTGGTCTTTTGGTGCCACTGATACGTCTCCAACGTATCGATAATTTCTTGTGTTCCATGCCACATTATTGATGTTATCTACATGTTTTATGCACACTTTATGTCATATTCGTGCATTTTCTGGAACTAACCTATTAACAAGATGCCGAAGTGCCGGTTCACGTTTTCTGCTGTTTTTGGTTTCGGAAATCCTAGTAACGAAATATTCTCGGAATCGGACGAAATCAACGCCCGGGTTCCTATTTTACTCGGAAGCATCCGGAACACACGAGAACCGCCGAGAGAAGAGGGGCAGGGCCACCACACCACACCCCGGCGCGGCCTAGGGGGCGCCCCCTAGGGTGTGGGCCCCCTTCGACCTTCCTGCGCCGCCTCTTCGCCTATAAGAAGCCCCTGGATCGAGAAAACCCTATCACGATTGACGAAACCCACGAAACCTTCCGGAGCCGCCGCCATCGCGAAGCCAAGATCCGGGGGACAGGATCTCCGTTCCGGCACCCTGCCGGAGCGGGGAAGTGCCCCGGAAGGCTTCTCCATCGACACCGCTGCCATCTCCACCGCCATCTTCATCACCGCTGCTGCTCCCATGAGGAGGGAGTAGTTCTCCATCGAGGCTCGGGGCTGTACCGGTAGCTATGTGGTTCATCTCTCTCCTATGTAGTTCAATACAATAATCTCATGAGCTGCCTTACATGATTGAGATTCATATGATGATGCTTGTAATCTAGATGTCATTATGCTAGTCAAGTGAGTTTTACTTATGTGATCTCCGGAGACTCCTTGTCCCACGTGTGTAAAGGTGACGAGTGTGTGCACCGTGTGGGTCTCTTAGGCCATATTTCACAGAATACTTACTCAATGTTGAACGGCATAGTGAGGTGCTTATTTATATCTCTTTAAGATTGCAACATGTTTTGTATCACAATTTATCTATGTGCTACTCTAGTGATTTGTTATTAAAGTAGTTTATTCCTCCTGCATGTGTGCAAAGGTGACAGTGCGTGCATCGTGTTAGTACTTGGTTTATGCTATGATCATGATCTCTTGTAGATTGCGAAGTTAACTATTGCTATGATAATATTGATGTGATCTATTCCTCCTACATATGCATGAAGGTGACAGTGTGCATGCTATGCTAGTACTTGGTTTAGTCTCGTTGATCTATCTTACACTTAAGGTTACTAAAACATGAGCATTATTGTGGAGCTTGTTAACTCCGGCATTGAGGGTTCATGTAATCCTACGCAATGTGTTCATCATCCAACAAAAGTGTAGAGTATGCATTTATCTATTCTGTTATGTGATCAATGTTGAGAGTGTCCACTAGTGAAAGTGTAATCCCTAGGCCTTGTTCCTAAATACTGTTGAGTTCCTACTGCTTGTTTACTACTGCTGCGTTACTACTGCTGCGTTACTACTGCTGCGTTACTACTGCTTGTTTACTACTGCTGCGTTACTACTGCTAATTACTACTGCTTGTTTACTGTCCTGGGCAGAGCACTTTTCTGCCGTTGCTACTACTTATTCATACCACCTGTATTTCACTATCTCTTCGCCGAACTAGTGCACCTATTAGGTGTGTTGGGGACACAAGAGACTTCTTGCTTTGTGGTTGCGGGGTTGCATGAGAGGGATATCTTTGACCTCTTCCTCCCCGAGATCGATAAACCTTGGGTGATCCACTTAAGGGAAACTTGCTGCTCGTTCTACAAACCTCTGCTCTTGGAGGCCCAACACTTGTCTACAAGAATAGAAGCTCCCGTAGACATCAAGCACTTTTACGGCGCCGTTGCCGGGAGGAAAGGTAAAAGGCTCTCATACTACGGTCCCGGGTAAAATATTTTTCCGGCGCCGTCGTGTGTGTGCTCGAAGCTATTTCCTTTAGATCCTGCAATTGCATCTTGTTGTTTCTTGTTTACACTAGTTTGGCATAATGTACAAGAGTGAGCTTCTTATTCTATTTCCTGATTTAAAACATGGATTGTTTGATGCGAAAATTTAAAAACCTATGAAATCTTATTTGCATGCTTGGTAGTAATATTAGTATGAACGTTTCGAACACCATTGTTGATAATGATATAGAAAGTTCTAAGCTTGGGGAAGCTGGTTTTCATGATATTTTTAGTCCCCCAAGCATTGAGGAGAAAATTTTCTTTGATGATACTTTGCCTCCTATTTGTGATGATTATAATAGTGGTCTTTTGGTACAACCTACTATGGAGAGTGAATTTTGTTGTGATTATACTATGCCTCCTACACTTGATGAGAATAATAATGATAGCTACTTTGTTGAATTTGCTCCCACTACAACTAATAAAATTGATTATGCCTATGTGGAGAGTAATAATTTTATGCATGAGACTCACGATAAGAATGCTTTATGTGATAGTTATATTGTTGAGTTTGCTCATGATGCTACTGAAAGTTATTATGAGAGAGGAAAATATGGTTGTAGAAATTTTCATGTTACTAAAATGCCTCTCTATGTGCTGAAATTTTTGAAGCTACACTTGTTTTATCTTCCTATGCTTGTTACTTTGCTCTTCATGAACTTGTTTATTTACAAGATTCCTATGCATAGGAAGCATGTTAGGCTTAAATATGTTTTGGATTTGCTTCTTGATGCTCTCTTTTGCTTCAACTACTATTTCTTGCGAGTGCATCATTAAAACTGCTGAGCCCATCTTAATGGCTATAAAGAAAAGAACTTCTTGGGAGATAACCCATGTGTTATTTTGCTACAGTACTTTGTTTTATATTTGTGTCTTGAAAGTTGTTTACTACTGTAGCAACCTCTCCTTATCTTAGTTTTGTGTTTTGTTGTGCCAAGTAAAGTCTTTGATAGTAAAGTAAGTACTAGATTTGGATTACTGCGCAGAAACAGATTTCTTTGTCTGTCACGAATGTGGGTCTAATTCTCTGTAGGTAACTCAGAAAATTATGCCAATTTACGTGAGTGATCCTCAGATATGTACGCAACTTTCATTCAATTTGAGCATTTTCGTTTGAGCAAGTCTGGTGGCCTAATAAAATCCATCTTTACGGACTGTTCTGTTTTGATAGATTCTGCCTTTTATTTCGCATTGCCTCTTTTGCTATGTTGGATGAATTTCTTTGATCCATTAATGTCCAGTAGCTTTATGCAATGTCCAGAAGTGTTAAGAATGATTGTGTCACCTCTGAACATGTTAATTTTTATTGTCCACTAACCCTCTAATGAGTTGTTTCGAGTTTGGTGTGGAGGAAGTTTTCAAGGGTCAAGAGAGGAGGATGATATACTACGATCAAGAAGAGTGAAAAGTCTAAGCTTGGGGATGCCCCGGTGGTTCATCCCTGCATATATCAAGAAGACTCAAGCGTCTAAGCTTGGGGATGCCCAAGGCATCCCCTTCTTCATCGACAAATTATCAGGTTCCTCCCCTGAAACTATATTTTTATTCGACCACATCTTATGTGCTTTTTCTTGGAGCGTCGGTTTGTTTTTGTTTTTGTTTTGTTTGAATAAAATGGATCCTAGCATTCACTTTATGGGAGAGATACACACTCCGCTGTAGCATATGGACAAATATGTCCTTGGTTTCTACTCATAGTATTCATGGCGAAGTTTCTCCTTCGTTAAATTGTTATATGGTTGGAATTGGAAAATGATACATGTAGTAATTGCTATAAATGTCTTGGGTAATGTGATACTTGGCAATTGTTGTGCTCATGTTTAAGCTCTTGCATCATATGCTTTGCACCCATTAATGAAGAAATACATAGAGCATGCTAAAATTTGGTTTGCATATTTGGTTTCTCTAAGGTCTAGATAATTTCTAGTATTGAGTTTGAACAACAAGGAAGACGGTGTAGAGTCTTATAATGTTTACAATATATCTTTTATGTGAGTTTTGCTGCACCGGTTCATCCTTGTGTTTGTTTCAAATAAGCCTTGCTAGCCTAAACCTTGTATCGAGAGGGAATACTTCTCATGCATCCAAAATACTTGAGCCAACCACTATGCCATTTGTGTCCACCATACCTACCCATACTACATGGTATTTTCCCGCCATTCCAAAGTAAATTGCTTGAGTGCTACCTTTAAAATTCCATCATTCACCTTTGCAATATATAGCTCATGGGACAAATAGCTTAAAAACTATTGTGGTATTGAATATGTAATTATGCACTTTATCTCTTATTAAGTTGCTTGTTGTGCGATAACCATGTTTACTCGGGAACGCCATCAACTCATTGTTGAATTTCATGTGAGTTGCTATGCATGTTCGTCTTGTCCGAAGTAAGGGCGATCTACACCGAGTTGAATGGTTTGAGCATGCATATTGTGAGAGAAGAACATTGGGCCGCTAACTAAAGCCATGATTCATGGTGGAAGTTTCAGTTTTGGACAAATATCCTCAAATATCTAATGAGAAAAGAATTAATTGTTGTCAAATGCTTAAAGCATTAAAAGAGGAGTCCATTATCTGTTGTCTATGTTGTCCCGGTATGGATGTCTAAGTTGAGAATAATCAAAAGCGAGAAATCCAAATGCGAGCTTTCTCCTTAGACCTTTGTACGAGGCGGCATAGAGGTACCCCTTTGTGAAACTTGGTTAAAGCATATGTATTGCGGTGATAATCCAGGTAGTCCAAGCTAATTAGGACAAGGTGCGGGCACTATTGGTACACTATGCATGAGGCTTGCAACTTATAAGATATAATTTACATGATGCATATGCTTTATTACTACCGTTGACAAAATTGTTTCATGTTTTCAAAATCAAAGCTCTAGCACAAATATAGCAATCGATGCTTTCCTCTTTGAAGGACCATTCTTTTACTTTCATTGTTGAGTCAGTTCACCTTTTTCTCTCCATCTCAAGAAGCAAACACTTGTGTGAACTGTGCATTGATTCTTACATATTTGCATATTGCATTTGTTATATTGCTTTGCATTGACAATTATCCATGAGATATACATGTTATAAGTTGAAAGCAACCGCTGAAACTTAATCTTCTTTTGTGTTGCTTCAATACCTTTACTTTGAATTATTGCTTTATGAGTTAACTCTTATGCAAGACTTATTGATGCTTGTCTTGAAGTGCTATTCATGAAAAGTCTTTGCTTTATGATTCACTTGTTTACTCATGTCATACACATTGTTTTGATCGCTGCATTCACTACATATGCTTTACAAATAGTATGATCAAGATTATGATGGCATGTCACTCCAGAAATTATCTTTGTTATCGTTTTACTCGCTCGGGACGAGCGAGAACTAAGCTTAGGGATGCCGATACGTCTCCAACGTATCGATAATTTCTTGTGTTCCATGCCACATTATTGATGTTATCTACATGTTTTATGCACACTTTATGTCATATTCGTGCATTTTCCGGAACTAACCTATTAACAAGATGCCGAAGTGCCGGTTCACGTTTTCTGCTGTTTTTGGTTTCAGAAATCCTAGTAACGAAATATTCTCAGAATCGGACGAAATCAACGCCCAGGTTCCTATTTTACTCGGAAGCATCCAGAACACACGAGAACCGCCAGAGAAGGGGGGCAGGGCCACCACACCACACCCCGGCGCGGCCTAGGGGGCGCGCCCCCCTAGGGTGTGGGCCCCCCTTCGACCTTCCTGCGCCGCCTCTTCGCCTATAAGAAGCCCCTGGATCAGAAAACCCTATCACGATTGACGAAACCCACGAAAACCTTCCAGAGCCGCCGCCATCGCGAAGCCAAGATCTGGGGGACAGGATCTCCGTTCCGGCACCCTGCCGGAGCGGGGAAGTGCCCCCGGAAGGCTTCTCCATCGACACCGCTGCCATCTCCACCGCCATCTTCATCACCGCTGCTGCTCCCATGAGGAGGGAGTAGTTCTCCATCGAGGCTCGGGGCTGTACCGGTAGCTATGTGGTTCATCTCTCTCCTATGTAGTTCAATACAATAATCTCATGAGCTGCCTTACATGATTGAGATTCATATGATGATGCTTGTAATCTAGATGTCATTATGCTAGTCAAGTGAGTTTTACTTATGTGATCTCCGGAGACTCCTTGTCCCACGTGTGTAAAGGTGACAGTGTGTGCACCGTGTGGGTCTCTTAGGCCATATTTCACAGAATACTTACTCAATGTTGAACGGCATAGTGAGGTGCTTATTTATATCTCTTTAAGATTGCAACATGTTTTGTATCACAATTTATCTATGTGCTACTCTAGTGATTTGTTATTAAAGTAGTTTATTCCTCCTGCATGTGTGCAAAGGTGACAGATGCGTGCACCGTGTTAGTACTTGGTTTATGCTATGATCATGATCTCTTGTAGATTGCGAAGTTAACTATTGCTATGATAATATTGATGTGATCTATTCCTCCTACATATGCATGAAGGTGACAGTGTGCATGCTATGCTAGTACTTGGTTTAGTCTGTTGATCTATCTTACACTTAAGGTTACTAAAACATGAGCATTATTGTGGAGCTTGTTAACTCCGGCATTGAGGGTTCATGTAATCCTACGCAATGTGTTTATCATCCAACAAAAGTGTAGAGTATGCATTTATCTATTCTGTTATGTGATCAATGTTGAGAGTGTCCACTAGTGAAAGTGTAATCCCTAGGCCTTGTTCCTAAATACTGCTGAGTTACTACTGCTTGTTTACTACTGCTGCGTTAGTACTGTTGCGTTACTACTGATGCATTACTACTGCTTGTTTACTACTGCTGCGTTACTACTGCTACATTACTACTGCTTGTTTACTGTCCTGGGTAGAGCACTTTTCTGCCGTTGCTACTACTTATTCATACCACCTGTATTTCACTATCTCTTCGCCGAACTAGTGCACCTATTAGGTGTGTTGGGGACACAAGAGACTTCTTGCTTTGTGGTTGCAGGGTTGCATGAGAGGGATATCTTTGACCTCTTCCTCCCTGAGATCGATAAACCTTGGGTGATCCACTTAAGGGAAACTTGCTGCTGTTCTACAAACCTCTGCTCTTGGAGGCCCAACACTGTCTACAAGAATAGAAGCTCCCGTAGACATCAGCCACCTACTATGGAGAGTAAATTTTGTTGTGATTATACTATGCCTCCTACACTTGATGAGAATAATAATGATAGCTACTTTGTTGAATTTGCTCCCACTACAACCAATAAAATTGACTATGCTTATGTGGAGAGTAATAATTTTATGCATGAGACTCATGATAAGAATGCTTTATGTGATAGTTATATTGTTGAGTTTGCTCATGATGCTACTGAAAGTTATTATGAGAGAGGAAAATATGGTTGTAGAAATTTTCATGTTACTAAAACGCCTCTCTATGTGCTGAAAATTTTGAAGCTACACTTGTTCTATCTTCCTGTGCTTGTTACTTTGCTCCTCATGAACTTGTTTATTTACAAGATTCATTTTCATAGGAAGAATGTTAGTCTTAAATGTGTTTTGAATTTGCCTCTTGATGCTCTCTTTTGCTTCAAATACTATCTCTTGCGAGTGCATCATTAAAACTGCTGAGCCCATCTTAATGGCTATAAAGAAAGAACTTCTTGGGAGATAACCCATGTGTTTATTTTGCTACAGTACCTCTATTTTATATTTGTGTCTTGGAAGTTGTTACTACTGTAGCAACCTCTCCTTATCTTAGTTTTGTGTTTTGTTGTGCCAAGTAAAGTCTTTGATAGTAAAGTGAATACTAGATTTGGATTACTGCACAGTTTCAGATTTCTTTTCTGTCACGAATTTCGACCTGCCTCCCTGTAGGTAGCTCAGAAAATTAAGCCAATTTACGTGCGTGATCCTCAGATATGTACGCAACTTTCATTAAATTTGGGCATTTTCATTTGAGCAAGTATGGTGCCTCAATAAAATCCATCTTTACGGACTGTTCGTTTTGACAGATTCTGCCTTTTATTTCGCATTGCCTCTTTTGCTATGTTGGATGAATTTCTTTGATCCATTAATGTCCGAGTAGCTTTATGCAATGTCCAGAAGTGTTAAGAATGATTGTGTCACCTCTGAACATGTTAATTTTTATTGTCCACTAACCCTCTAATGAGTTGTTTCGAGTTTGGTGTGGAGGAAGTTTTCAAGGATCAAGAGAGGAGTATGATGCAATATGATCAAGGAGAGTGAAAGCTCTAAGCTTGGGGATGCCCCGGTGGTTCACCCCTGCATATTCCAAGAAGACTCAAGCATCTAAGCTTGGGGATGCCCAAGGCATCCCCTTCTTCATCGACAAATTATCGAGTTCCTTCTCTTGAAACTATATTTTTATTCGGTCACATCTTATGTACTTTACTTGGAGCGTCTGTGTGCTTTTGTTTTTTGTTTTTGTTTGAATAAATGCTTGTGTGGGAGAGAGACACGCTCCGCTGGTTCATATGAACACATGTGTTCTTAGCTCATAATGTTCATGGCGAAGGTTGAACTGCTTCGTTAATTGTTATATGGTTGGAAACGGGAAATGCTACATGTAGTAATTGGTAAAATGTCTTGGATAAATGTGATACTTGGCAATTGTTGTGCTCATGTTTAAGCTCTTGCATCATATACTTTGCACCTATTAATGAAGAAATACATAGAGCTTGCTAAAATTTGGTTTGCATAATTGGTCTCTCTAAGGTCTAGATAATTTCTAGTATTGAGTTTGAACAACAAGGAAGACGGTGTAGAGTCTTATAATGTTTACAATATGTCTTTTATGTGAGTTTTGCTGCACCGGTTCAACCTTGTGTTTGTTTCAAATAACCTTGCTAGCCTAAACCTTGTATCGAGAGGGAATACTTCTCATGCATCCAAAATCCTTGAGCCAACCACTATGCCATTTGTGTCCACCATACCTACCTACTACATGGTATTTCTCCGCCATTCCAAAGTAAATTGCTTGAGTGCTACCTTTAAATAATTCAAAATTTATCACCTCTTATTTGTGTCAATGTTTTATAGCTCATGAGGAAGTATGTGGTGTTTTATCTTTCGATCTTGTCATTTACTTTTGACAGACTTTCACAATGGACTAGTGGAACATCCGCTTATCCAATAATTTTGCAAAAAGAGCTGGCAATGGGGTTCCCAGCCCCGATTAATTAACTTGCATTAATAATTCTCTTCACATGTTTTGCTCGATTCATCGATAAGCAACTTAATTTTGCAAATAGACACTCCTTCATAGTATGTGATTGTTGGAAGGCACCCGAGGATTCGGTTAGCCATGGCTTGTGTAAGCAAAAGGTTGGGAGGAGTGTCATCCATAAATAAAGAAAAACTAAACTAAAGTACATGTGTAAACAAAAGAGAAGAGGGATGATCTACCTTGCTTGGTAGAGATAACGTCCTTCATGGGAGCCGCTCTTGAAAGTCTGGTTGATGAGGTAGTTAGAGTGCCCACTACCATTCGTTGACAACAACAAACACCTCTCAAAATTTTACTTTTATGCTCTCTCTATGTTTTCAAAACCAAAGCTCTAGCACAAATATAGCAATCGATGCTTTCCTCTTTGAAGGACCTTTCTTTTACTTTTATGTTGAGTCAGTTCACCTATTTCTCTCCACCTTAAGAAGCAAACACTTGTGTGAACTGTGCATTGATTCCTACATACTTGCATATTGCACTTGTTATATTACTCTATGTTGACAATATCCATGAGATATACATGTTATAAGTTGAAAGCAACCGCTGAAACTTAATCTTCTTTTGTGTTGCTGATGGCGTGTATTTCACACGTTCGTTGGGCAACCCCAAGAGGAAGGTATGATGCGCACAGCAGCAAGTTTTCCCTCAGAAAGAAACCAAGGTTTATCGAACCAGGAGGAGCCAAGAAGCACGTTGAAGGTTGATGGCGGCGGGATGTAGTGCGGCGCAACACCGGAGATTCCGGCGCCAACGTGGAACCCGCACAACACAACCAAGCTACTTTGCCCCAACGAAACGAGTGAGGTTGTCAATCTCACCGGCTTGCTCGTAACAAAGGATTAACCGTATTGTGTGGAAGATGATTGTTTGCAGAGAAAACGGTAGAAACAAGTATTGCAGTAGATTGTATTTCGAGTAAAGAGAATTGGACCGGGGTCCACAGTTCACTAGAGGTGTCTCTCCCATAAGACGAACGAGCATGTTGGGTGAACAAATTACGGTTGGGCAATTGACAAATAAAGAGAGCATGACAATGCACATACATATCATGATGAGTATAGTGAGATTTAATTGGGCATTACGACAAAGTACATAGACCGCCATCCAACTGCATCTATGCCTAAAAAGTCCACCTTCGAGTTATCATCCGAACCCCCTCCGGTATTAAGTTGCAAACAACGGACAATTGCATTAAGTATGGTGCGTAATGTAATCAACAACTACATCCTTAGACATAGCATCAATGTTTTATCCCTAGTGGCAACGAGCACAACACAACCTTAGAACTTTCGTCACTCGTCCCGAGTGTCAATGCGGGCATGAACCCACTATCGAGCATAAGTACTCCCTCTTGGAGTTAAAAGCATCTACTTGGCCGGAGCATCTACTAATAACGGAGAGCATGCAAGATCATAAACAACACATAAGCATAACTTTGATAATCAACATAACAAGTATTCTCTATTCATCGGATCCCAACAAACGCAACATATAGAATTACATATAGATGATCTTGATCATGATAGGCAGCTCACAAGATCCGACAATGATAGCACAATGGGGAGAAGACAACCATCTAGCTACTGCTATGGACCCATAGTCCAGGGGTAGACTACTCACTCATCACTCCGGAGGCGACCATGGCGGTGTAGAGTCCTCCGGGAGATGAATCCCCTCTCCGGCAGGGTGCCGGAGGCGATCTCCGGGATCCCCCGAGATGGGATCGGCGGCGACGGCGTCTCGGCAATGTTTTCCGTATCGTGGCTCTCGGTACCGGGGGTTTCGTCACGGAGGCTATTTGTAGGCGGAAGGGCAGGTCAAGAGGCGGCACGGGGGCCCAAACCACGGGCCGGCGCGGCCAAGGGTGGGGCCGCGCCGCCCTAGGGTTTGGCCACCCTGTGGCCCCTCTTCGTCTCTCCTTCGGACTTCCGGAAGCTTCGTGAGAAAATAGGCCTCCGGGCTTTTATTTCGTCCAATTCCGAGAATATTTCTTTACTAGGATTTCTGAAACCAAAAACAGCGTAAAAACAAGAATCGGCACTTCGGCATCTTGTTAATAGGTTAGTTCCGGAAAATGCACGAATATGATATAAAGTGTGCATAAAACATGTAGATAACATCAATAATGTGGCATGGAACACAAGAAATTATCGATACGTTGGAGACGTATCAGCATCCCCAAGCTTAGTTCTCGCTCGTCCCGAGCGAGTAAAACGATAACAAAGATAATTTCGGAGTGACATGCCATCATAAACTTGATCATACTATTTGTAAAGCATATGTAGAGAATGCAGCGATCAAAACAATGTGTATGACATGAGTAAACAAGTGAATCATAAAGCAAAGACTTTTCATGAATAGCATTTCAAGACAAGCATCAATAAGTCTTGCATAAGAGTTAACTCATAAAGCAATAATTCAAAGTAAAGGTATTGAAGCAACACAAAAGAAGATTAAGTTTCAGCGGTTGCTTTCAACTTGTAACATGTATATCTCATGGATATTGTCAACATAGAGTAATATAATAAGTGCAATAAGCAAGTATGTAAGAATCAATGCACAGCTTCACACAAGTGTTTGCTTCTTGAGATGGAGAGAAATAGGTGAACTGACTCAACATAAAAGTAAAAGAATGGTCCTCATAGAGGAAAAGCATCGATTGCTGTATTTGTGCTAGAGCTTTGATTTTGAAAAC
Organism: Lolium rigidum; assembly: GCF_022539505.1. Classification (NCBI taxonomy): domain Eukaryota; kingdom Viridiplantae; phylum Streptophyta; class Magnoliopsida; order Poales; family Poaceae; genus Lolium; species Lolium rigidum. Next base: position 284,573,458 of record NC_061513.1, read on the forward strand.
ATGAAACAATTTTGTCAACGGTAGTAATAAAGCATATGCATCATGTAAATTATATCTTATAAGTTGCAAGCCTCATGCATAGTGTACTAATAGTGCTCGCACCTTGTCCTAATTAGCTTGGACTACCCGGATTATCACCGCAATACATATGCTTTAACCAAGTATCACAAAGGGGTACCTCTATGCCGCCTGTACAAAGGTCTAAGGAGAAAGCTCGCATTTGGATTTCTCGCTTTTGATTATTCTCAACTTAGACATCCATACCGGGACAACATAGACAACGGATAATGGACTCCTCTTTTAATGCTTTAAGCATTCAACAACAATTAATTCTTTTCTCATTAGAGATTTGAGGATGTTTGTCCAAAACTGAAACTTCCACCATGGAACATGGCTTTAGTTAGCGGCCCAATGTTCTTCTCTCACAATATGCATGCTCAAACCATTCAACTCGGTGTAGATCGCCCTTACTTCGGACAAGACGAACATGCATAGCAACTCACATGAAATTCAACAATGAGTTGATGGCGTTCCCCAGTAAACATGGTTATCGCACAACAAGCAACTTAATAAGAGATAAAGTGCATAATTACATATTCAATACCACAATAGTTTTTAAGCTATTTGTCCCATGAGCTATATATTGCAAAAGTGAATGATGGAATTTTAAAGGTAGCACTCAAGCAATTTACTTTGGAATGGCGGGAAAATACCATGTAGTATAGGTAGGTATGGTGGACACAAATGGCATAGTGGTTGGCTCAAGTATTTTGGATGCATGAGAAGTATTCCCTCTCGATGCAAGGTTTAGGCTAGCAAGGTTGTTTGAGGCAAACACAAGGATGAACTAGTACAGCAAAACTCACATAAAAGACATATTGAAAGCATTATAATACTCTATACCGTCTTCCTTGTTGTTCAAACTCAAAACTAGAAATTATCTAGACCTTAGAGAAACCAAATATGCAAACCAAATTTTAGCATGCTCTATATATTTCTTCATTAATGGGTGCAAAGCATATGATGCAAGAGCTTAAACATGAGCACAACAATTGCCAAGTATCACATTACCCAAAACATTTATAGCAATTACTACATGTATCATTTTCCAATTCCAACCATATAACAATTTAACGAAGGAGAAACTTCGCCATGAATACTATGAGTAGAAACCAAGGACATATTTGTCCATAAGCTACAGCGGAGTGTGTATCTCTCCCATAAAGTGAATGCTAGGATCCATTTTATTCAAACAAAACAAAAACAAAAACAAAACGACGCTCCAAGAAAAAGCACATAAGATGTGGCCGAATAAAAATGTAGTTTCGGGGAGGAACCCGATAATTTGTTGATGAAGAAGGGGATGCCTTGGGCATCCCCAAGCTTAGACGCTTGAGTCTTCTTGATATATGCAGGGGTGAACCGCCGGGTGCATCCCCAAGCTTAGAGCTTTCACTCTCCTTGATCATGTTGCATCATACTCCTCTCTTGATCCTTGAAAACTTCCTCCACACCAAACTCGAAACAACTCATTAGAGGGTTAGTGCACAATATAAATTGACATATTCAGAGGTGACACACTCATTCTTAACACTTCTGGACATTGCATAATGCTACTGGACATTAGTGGATCAAAGAAATTCATCCAACATAGCGAAAGAGGCAATGCGAAATAAAAGGCAGAATCTGTCAAAACAGAACAGTTCGTATTGACGAATTTTAAAATGGCACCAGACTTGCTCAAATGAAAATGCTCAAATTGAATGAAAGTTGCGTACATATCTGAGGATCATGCACGTAAATTGGCATAATTTTCTGAGCTTCCTGCAGGGCAGTGGGCTCAGATTCGTGACAGCAAAGAAATCTGGAACTGCGCAGTAATCCAAATCTAGTACTTACTTTTCTATCAACGGCTTAACTTGGCACAACAAAACTCAAAACTAAGATAAGGAGAGGTTGCTACAGTAGTAAACAACTTCCAAGACACAAAATAAAAACAAAGTACTGTAGGTAAAAACATGGGTTGTCTCCCATAAGCGCTTTTCTTTAACGCCTTTCAGCTAGGCGCAGAAAGTGTGTATCAAGTAACATCGAGAGATGAAGCATCAACATCATAATTTGTTCTAATGATAGAATCATAAGGTACCTTCATTCTCTTTCTAGGGAAGTGTTCCATACCTTTCTTGAGAGGAAATTGATATTTTATATTTCCTTCCCTCATATCAATAATAGCACCAACAGTTCGAAGAAAAGGTCTTCCCAATATAATTGGACAAGATGCATTGCATTCAATATCCAAGACAACAAAATCAACGGGAACAAGATTATTGTTAGCGGTAATGCGAACATTATCAACTTTACCCAAAGGTTTCTTTGTAGAATGATCAGCAAGATTAACATCCAAATAACAATTTTTCAGCGGTGGCAAGTCAAGCATATTATAAATTTTCTTCGGCATAACGAAATACTTGCACCAAGATCACATAAAGCATTACAATCAAAATCTTTAACCTTCATCTTAATGATGGGCTCCCAACCATCTTCTAGCTTTTTAGGAATAGAGGCTTCGCGCTCTAGTTTCTCTTCTCTAGCTTTTATGAGAGCATTTGTAATATGATGCGTGAAAGCCAAATTTATAGCACTAGCATTAGGACTTTTAGCAAGTTTTTGCAAGAACTTTATAACTTCAGAGATGTGGCAATCATCAAAATTCAAACCATTATAATCTAAAGCAATGGGATCATCATCCCCAATGTTGGAAAAAATTTCAGCAGCTTTATCGCAAGCAGCTTTCAGCAGCTTTTAGCGAGTTTCAGTGCAGTTTTCGCGCTTTGCATTAGAAGTGGAAACATTGCTAACACCAATTCTTTTATTAGTATGAGTGGGAGGTGCAGCAACATGTGTAGCATTATCATTACTAGTGGTGGTAATAGTCCAAACTTTAGCTATATTCTTCTCTTTAGCTAGTTTTTCATTTTCTTCTCTATCCCACCTAGCACGCAGTTCAGCCATTAATCTTATATTCTCATTAATTCTAACTTGGATGGCATTTGCTGTAGTAACAATTTTATTTTCAATGTCCCTATTAGGCATAACTTTCGATTTCAAAAGATCAACATCAGAGGCAAGACTATCAACTCTAGAAACAAGAATATCAATTTTATTGAGCTTTTCCTCAACAGATTTGTTAAAGGCAGTTTGTGTACTAATAAATTCTTTAAGCATGGCTTCAAGTCCAGGGGTGAATTCCTATTATTGTTGTAAGAATTTCCATAAGAATTACCATAGCCGTTGCCATTATTATAAGGATATGGCCTATAGTTATTACTAGAATTGTTCCGATAAGCATTGTTGTTGAAATTATTATTTTTAATGAAGTTTACATCAACATGTTCTTCTTGTGCAACCAATGAAGCTAACGGAACATTATTAGGATCAACATTAGTCCTATCATTCGCAAGCATAGACATAATAGCATCAATTTTATCACTCAAGGAGGAGGATTCTTCGACAGAATTTACCTTCTTACCTTGTGGAGCTCTTTCCGTGTGCCATTCAGAGTAATTTATCATCATATCATCAAGAAGTTTTGTAGCTGCCCCCAATGTGATGGACATAAAGGTACCTCCAGCAGCTGAATCCAATAAATTCCGCGAAGAAAAATTTAGTCCTGCATAGAAGGTTTGGATGATCATCCAAGTAGTCGATCCATGGGTTGGGCAATTTTTAACCGAGAGATTTCATTCTTTCCCAAGCTTGAGCAACATGTTCAGTATCTAATTGTTTAAAATTCATTATGCTACTCCTCAAAGATATAATTTTAGCAGGGGGATAATATCTACCAATAAAAGCATCCTTGCATTTAGTCCATGAATCAATACTATTCTTAGGCGAGAGATAGCAACCAATCTTTAGCTCTTCCTCTTAATGAGAAAGGGAACAATTTTAGTTTAATAATATCACCATCTACATCTTTATATTTTTGCATTTCACATAGTTCAACAAAATTATTGAGATGGGCAGCAGCATCATCGTAACTAATTCCAGAAAATTGATTGTTCATGACAAGATTCAATAAAGCAGGTTTAATTTCAAAGAATTCTGCTGTAGTAGCAGGTGGAGCAATAGGTGTGCATAAGAAATCATTATTATTTGTGGTTGTGAAGTCACACAACTTAGTATTTTCAGCGTTGGCCATTTTAGCAATAGTAAATGAAGCAAACTAGATAAAGTAAATGCAAGTAAACTAATTTTTTGTGTTTTCGATATAGCAAACAAGATAGCAAATAAAGTAAAACTAGCAACTAATTTTTTTGTATTTTGATTTAGTGCAGCAAACAAAGTAGTAAATAAAATAAAGCAAGACAAAAACAAAGTAAAGAGATTGAGAAGTGGAGACTCCCCTTGCAGCGTGTCTTGATCTCCCCGGCAACGGCGCCGGAAAAAGAGCTTGATGGCGTGTATTTCACACGTTCGTTGGGCAACCCCAAGAGGAAGGTATGATGCGCACAGCAGCAAGTTTTCCCTCGGAAAGAAACCAAGGTTTATCGAACCAGGAGGAGCCAAGAAGCACGTTGAAGGTTGATGGCGGCGGGATGTAGTGCGGCGCAACACCGGAGATTCCGGCGCCAACGTGGAACCCGCACAACACAACCAAGCTACTTTGCCCCAACGAAACAGTGAGGTTGTCAATCTCACCGGCTTGCTGTAACAAAGGATTAACCGTATTGTGTGGAAGATGATTGTTTGCAGAGAAAACAATAGAAACAAGTATTGCAGTAGATTGTATTTCAAGTAAAGAGAATTGGACCGGGGTCCACAGCTCACTAGAGGTGTCTCTCCCATAAGACGAACAGCATGTTGGGTGAACAAATTACAGTTGGGCAATTGACAAATAAAGAGAGCATGACAATGCACATACATATCATGATGAGTATAGTGAGATTTAATTGGGCATTACGACAAAGTACATAGACCGCCATCCAACCGCATCTATGCCTAAAAAGTCCACCTTCGAGGTTATCATCCGAACCCCCTCCGATATTAAGTTGCAAACAACGGACAATTGCATTAAGTATGGTGCGTAATGTAATCAACAACTACATCCTTAGACATAGCATCAATGTTTTATCCCTAGTGGCAACAAGCACAACACAACCTTAGAACTTTCTCACATCGTCCCGGTGTCAATGCGAGCATGAACCCACTATCGAGCATAAGTACTCCCTCTTGGAGTTAAAAGCATCTACTTGGCCAGAGCATCTACTAATAACGGAGAGCATGCAAGATCATAAACAACACATAAGCATAACTTTGATAATCAACATAACAAGTATTCTCTATTCATCGGATCCCAACAAACGCAACATATAGAATTACATATAGATGATCTTGATCATGATAGGCAGCTCACAAGATCCGACAATGATAGCACAATGGGGAGAAGACAACCATCTAGCTACTGCTATGGACCCATAGTCCAGGGGTAGACTACTCACTCATCACTCCGGAGGCGACCATGGCGGTGTAGAGTCCTCCGGAGATGAATCCCCTCTCCGGCAGGGTGCCGGAGGCGATCTCCGGGATCCCCCGAGATGGGATCGGCGGCGACGGCGTCTCGGTAATGTTTTCCGTATCGTGGCTCTCGGTACCGGGGGTTTCGTCACGGAGGCTATTTGTAGGCGGAAGGGCAGGTCAAGAGGCGGCACGGGGGCCCAAACCACGGGCCGGCGCGGCCAAGGGTGGGGCCGCGCCGCCCTAGGGTTTGGCCACCCCGTGGCCCCTCTTCGTCTCTCCTTCGGACTTCCGGAAGCTTCGTGAGAAAATAGGCCTCCGGGCTTTTATTTCGTCCAATTCCGAGAATATTTCTTTACTAGGATTTCGAAACCAAAAACAGCAGAAAACGAGCAATCGGCACTTCGGCATCTTGTTAATAGGTTAGTTCCAGAAAATGCACGAATATGATATAAAGTGTGCATAAAACATGTAGATAACATCAATAATGTGGCATGGAACACAAGAAATTATCGATACGTTGGAGACGTATCAGTTGCTTCAATGCTTTTACTATAAATTTATTACTTTATGAGTTAACTCTTATGCAAGACTTATTGATGCTAGTCTTGAAAGTGCTATTCATGAAAAGTCTTTGCTTTATGATTCATTTGTTTACTCATGTCATTACCATTGTTTTGATCGCTGCATTCATCTCATATGCTTACAATAGTATGATCAAGGTTATGATGGCATGTCACTCCAGAAATTATCTTTGTTATCGTTTCCCTGCTCGGGACGAGCAGAAACTAAGCTTGGGGATGCTGATACGTCTCCGACGTATCGATAATTTCTTGTGTTCCATGCCACATTATTGATGATATCTACATGTTATATGCACATTTTATGTCATACTCGTGCATTTTCTGGAACTAACCTATTAACAAGATGCCGAAGTGCCAGTTCCTGTTTTTTGCTGTTTTTGGTTTCAGAAATCCTAGTAACGAAATATTCTCGGAATTGGACGAAATCAACGCCCAGGTCCCTATTTTGCCCGGAAGCATCCAGAACACCCGAGAACCGCCAGAGAGGGGGCACAGGCCCACCAAACCCTAGGCCGGCGCGGCCAAGGGGGGGCCCGCGCCCCCCTATAGTGTCGGCGCCCCTTCGACCTTCTGACGCCGCCTCTTCGCCTATTTAAGGGCCCTCGACCTAAAACCTCGATACGGAAAGCCACGGTACGGGAAACCTTCCAGAGCCGCCGCCATCCAGAAGCCAAGATCTGGGGGATAGGAGTCTCTGTTCCGGCACGCCGCCGGGACGGGGAAGTGCCCCTGGAAGGCTCCTCCATCGACACCACCGCCATCTCCATCAACGCTGCTGTCTCCCATGAGGAGGGAGTAGTTCTCCATCGAGGCTCGGGGCTGTACCGGTAGCTATGTGGTTAATCTCTCTCCTATGTGCTTCAATACAATAATCTCATGAGCTGCCTTACATGATTGAGATTCATATGTTGATGCTTGTAATCTAGATGTCATTATGCTAGTCAAGTGGATTTTACTTATGTGATCTCCGGAGACTCCTTGTCCCACGTGTGTAAATGTGACAGTGTGTGCACCGTGTGGGTCTCTTAGGCTATATTTCACAGAATACTTATTCACTGTTATGAATGGCATAGTGAAGTGCTTATTTATATCCCTTTATGATTGCAATGTGTTTTGTATCACAATTTATCCATGTGCTACTCTAGTGATGTTATTAAAGTAGTTTATTCCTCCTGCACGGTGTAATGGTGACAGTGTGTGCATCCGTGTTAGTACTTGGCGTAGGCTATGATTATGATCTCTTGTAGATTATGAAGTTAACTATTGCTATGATGATATTGATGTGATCTATTCGTCCTACATAGTGTGAAGGTGACAGTGTGCATGCTATGTTAGTACTTGGATTAGTTGTGTTGATCTGTTATGCACTCTAAGGTTATTTAAATATGAACATTTAATTGTGGAGCTTGTTAACTCCGGCATTGAGGGTTCGTGTAATCCTACGCAATGGTGTTCATCATCCAACAAAAGAGTGTAGAGTATGCATTTATCTATTCTGTTATGTGATCAAAGTTGAGAGTGTCCACTAGTGAAAGTCTAATCCCTAGGCCTTGTTCCTAAATACTGCTATCGATCGCTGCTTGTTTACTGTTTTACTGCGTTACTACTGCTGCGTTACTACTGCTGCGTTACTACTGCTTGTTTACTGTCCTGGGCAAAGCACTTTTCTGGTGCCGTTGCCACTGCTCATACTTATTTATACCACCTGTATTTCACTATCTCTTCGCCGAACTAGTGCACATATTAGGTGTGTTGGGGACACAAGAGACTTCTTGCTTTGTGGTTGCAGGGTTGCATGAGAGGGATATCTTTGACCTCTTCCTCCCTGAGTTCGATAAACCTTGGGTGATCCACTTAAGGGAAACTTGCTGCTGTTCTACAAACCTCTGCTCTTGGAGGCCCAACACTGTCTACAAGAATAGAAGCACCCGTAGACATCAGTTACCCGAAGGGTAATACCCACATCAGCCGCTCTCTTCGTCGATAGACCACTACATATACGTTTTGCGATCTACAACCGGACGGCACCATTCATCTCTTCACCATCCTCTGTCGTTGGACACTTCAACATGAGCAGTCTCTCTTTGCCACCGAACACCAACAGCGAGGGGAAATCGCCTGGATGGCGCCATTAGTGGGACCGAGCTGCAACGCCTAGCAGCGACGATTCCCCGCCGCCGAAAAGCGACGATTCCCCGCCGCCGGACAGCGAGGACGAGGAAGAGGCTGAGGAGCAGGACGAGGAAGAGGAGGAGGAGGACGACGCGGCGGCCCGGGCGAAGGCGGACGCGGACGCGAAGGCGAAGGCGCAGGCGCAGCCGGCGAGCACCTTCGACGACGAGGAGGACACGAGTTCCTCCGATGCGTCGACCGACACCGCCTCTTCGGAGGAGGTGACTAGCTGGAAGCGCCAGCGTGAGGACGATGAGGCGGGGCCATCAAGGAAGAAGAAGTAGTTTAAATCCAATAGTACATGAAAGTATCTGATCATGTACGCATGAACCAGGCTATAGAAAGAAAACAAGAGCAGGCTTGTGATTTTGTGGGAACTGAATATTCTTGTTCGATGAGGTTTGCTCGTCCGATCTACACGAGAGGCGGCTCAGCGGAGCTGCTGAAGATTAGGGATATGCAAACACCAGAGGGTGGATCCGTCCAGGATATGGTGACGGTGGGTGTGGAGGAGGCGGCGGCGCGGCTCCATGGGTAAGGAGGAGTTCAGAAGGCAGCCACGGCAGCGTGTCTGCGTGATCAGTTGCAATCAGCGAATTAGATTGTGTATGAAACCCTTATTATAATGGCAAAATGTCTAAACTATCCTTCTAAACCAATGGCTAGATTTAGTTTGTACTCCATCAAATAAGTGGGGAGTACATGGGTACCATAAAAACTCCCGCACTAAAAAACACAAGATACTATGTTGACTATAGTTGATACTTAATCAGTTGTAATATATATGTGGCGAAAGAGAGAAGTTGTTTCTTAGCATGACGAAGATTAAAATTAGCTCCGAGGAGCACATGCGCTGGCCTAAGTAGAAATTAAGGGCATTTCAAATGTAAAAAAAAATCTGAAATTGTCAGCATATGTAGATATGAAAGTAACAAGCTCACCCAAAAAGTACATGTATTTTTTTTTTTAACAAAACTAGCAATCTAACCCACAACACTTGCGCGGTTAGATTTATTATATGGATTTATACATGTCAAATGAGATTTTGATATAGCCTTTAATACACAAACGTTGTCTACACTATTATGTACTATATTTAGCTATCAAGTACTAAGAAAATATCCATGAAAAAGAATATGTTAGTACTATTTTCATCTGACCAGTCTAAATACCCACTTCTATGTATACATAAACAAAGTGTGAATGCATGATTCATCTCTATGTTTAATTTGATTGATGTCGATGAATATTTAAACACCGAATAAAACATGATCACTTAATTATTATGGATCCTATGTTAATTTCTTATTCTTGTCTCGGTCATGATAAGTGGACTATAATTACATATTCGCTTAGTGCAGTATGTCAATCGGTGCATGTGAATTGCAAATTGCTCAATTATTTTCTTTTAGTACTTTTTTTTCTGGTTCCCATTGCAGTATTGCTGCATGGAAAACATGTTTCCGTCGTGATTATTATAATTATTGTTCTAACTGCGAATTTCCACAGATATACATATATGGGGAATTTGAAGTAATAATTATTGTGCTCACTACTCAAGATTCACTCAGAACTGTACGCGTTGTGCGATCAATCAATTGTGAATATGCTAGGCAGTGTGCTGTAGGAAAAAAATGCAGCTGTTCTAAACTGATTGGTTGCTAATGTTGTGCTATCAAGAAAGGGGCCCACGGTTGTTAAAGAGATCTTGACCTGCGCTTGACTTCGTTGGCGAGACAGCGATGACCTGCACGGCCGCACCAACCTCGGAGGTGATATCACCCAAGTGAAGAAAGCGAGCAACATCACAGACAGCCACAGTGGTTTTTGATTTTTTTGATATCTGGCCGGTCCTTTCCTGGAATTTGTGGCCCAATTTTTTTTTCTGAATCTAAGGTGTCTAGAGCATCTCCACTCGTTTGCCCTCTCCACGCCGAAATCCGGGGAAATTTAGTAGTTTCCCAGCCGCGATCTCAGGTGAAGACGGCGATCTAAATTTGAAAAACGGAAACTTGACAAACTACGGCATAAAACGGTCGAATTTAGACTAAATTTAATGATATTTACTATATAGAGGGCGAAGTTCATACATAGAGACCGAATTCGACTATATTTCGAATCCGGCTAGGGGAATACAACTGTAAATATAAAAACACGGCGCTCTACATGCCGAAATAGTGGTAGAACACCGTGTAGTCGCCGCCATCGTCGACGGAGCCGTCGTCGTCGAACTGCGGCGGCGCCGAAGCCGCCTGGCTGCCTTGGCCGGCGTCTCCCCACCGGCCACTGGTGCGAGGCGGGGATGGCGATGGCTTGTATAGGTCGTCGTCGGAGGCCTCGAGGTCGACGACGGGGACGACGGCGCCGGATGGAGGATTCGCAGGCCGTCGGTAGCGAGCGACGTCCCGGAGGAGCCTCGCCCGCCGCTCCGCCTCCTCCTTCTCCCACCGCTCCCTCGACCGGGCGCGAGGCCTCGGTCGAGCGGCATGGCGTTCTCGGCGGGGACGAGGTCCTGGAGGGACCTCGCGATGACGGCCTCGAGGATGGCCGCGTCCTCGGCGTCTTCCTCCACCTTCACCTTCGCCGGTTTTCGCTTCCGTTCGCCGGAGGTGTCATGTTCGCGTTGGGGCGGCGCCGTCCTTGTGCCGTCGATGGCTCGCGGATGACGATGCCGCCGCCGCGCGTGCGGTGGCTCGGCGGGGAATCCGGCTCCTTTTTCACCGGCGCCAAGGATGTGCCGACCTGGAGATCGACCTCGCCGCCGAACCGGACGACGAGGAACTGGCAGCCACGCGCCGTGGCCGCCAGCTGTTTCCCCGTTGGCGGCTGGTCGATGCCCTCGATGGAGGGGGCATCGTGAGCCTCAGCGAGTTGCCGCCCTCGATGTGCTCGAGGATGTTGTGGAGCGTCCTATTCGGGGCGCTCCACCAACGCCGGCGACCCGCGGCGTTGTTGCACGGAGGAGGAGGTGGCGGGCCGTCGTAGGACGCCAGTTCGCGCTCCCACCGCCGGAGAAAGAAAGAGTTCCACCGAGTGCAGTTCTCGGGGTGGTAGTGCGGGTCGGCGCGTTCTTCCTCCGTCATCGCCATCCGCGCCTCCTCGATGGCGACGTCGAGGGCGTGGCCCTGGGGCGACGGCGGGATTGGCACGCCACCAGCGCTTAGCCGCCACCCGCCGCCGGGGGGCCTCGTGTCCGGCGGGCAGGGGTACCCCGCCTGGTGGAGGAGGTGCCCCTCCCACGCGTGGAGAGATCATCGGGGGAACCCGTTGTTGGCTGCGCCGTCGTTGTCGTCGTAGAACGCCATCGGTGGAGGTGGAGGGTGAGTGGAGGGAGAATGGAGGAAGAGTGGAGCAGGGACGTCGCGGCGAGCGGAGCGGCTTATATAGGCGCGGCGGGCGCCGGCGATTAATGCCGCGTGGAAGACGATGCGTGCGCGGAAGACGATGCGACGACATTAACTCGCCGCGTGGAAGCTACGCGGCCGGCGAATGCTGAACGGCGGCAGGCTTTTACAGCGCGCGGAAGACGATGCGATGAGGATGACGATCGGTGTCCCTCGCCAACAAGTTGGGGCCACCAGACGCGCGGGAAGTTTCCTCGGCGTTTCCCGCGTTTTCGTTTCGTTCGGACTCCCCGAGCGCTCCCCGGGGGGCCGGGGATGGTGTGGGATCGCCGGATGAATTTAGGCCCGAATCCGGACGAAATCGAGGAACCGGGGGCGCGACTGGGCCAAATTTCGCCGTCCGGATGAAAAAAACGTCGTTCGGGGGCCTCGTCGGGGAGACGAGTGGAGATGCTCCTACACCTCACTTATTCTCATTCCGGATATTCTTCATCCAACCATTCTTCAACTTTATGCAAAATCATCGGCGCAGAAAGCATGTAAGGGGACTTATGAAATTTGACAAGGCTTGTGCGTTACCTCTACCCCTCGACAGATTTAACCCTTGGTCATTGTGTGGGTTTGTTGATTCATGCCACCTTGCAAGATCGGCTAGGCCTGGCCTCCTACCTTTTCGCTGCTCCCTCCTTCCAAGCCATCAGCGAGAGAAGGCTGGGAGGTGTAACCTCTCGAGACTTTTTTTATGTAGACACGTTTGGGTTTTGTCATCCCCTGTCAATGCGGGTGTGTAGTCAATTTTAGATAATAATTTTCTGGACGACAAATACATGGAAGATGCACAGAACAAAGTGAGAAAAACGCCAAGAAAATTGTTGAAACACATTTTGTCATGCATACCCATGAACAAGCATCTGGTCGTCGAGACATGTAAGGAGACATGATGATTTGGAGCCTTACCAAGTAATAATTGTTCATTCAAAAAATTGACGATATTGACTTTAACCAGTCTAGCTTGTCGAATAAGTTCTTGGTTGGTGTACCAAATATAAGGACGTTATGTTGAACCCCCCCCCCCCTCTTTCACACACACAAGAAACATGAACTCATGATCATGTATATGTGTACGCCGGTAATCAACGGGGCCTCTTAGGTTTACATATTTTTTGAACATAATAACAAACACATGATTAAGATGTAAAATCCTCTTGAAACGTGCAAGTTGGAAAATTACATAATGTAGCATCAAGAGTGTTTATCACACAACATAAAAATAAATAAAGGTTAACAGAAAATTGGAAAGTTGATTGTTTTCTATAAAATTGTGCAAAAAATAACTCTTAAGGACGGGATTCCCGAACCGAGTGTCCAACTTGATAATCTGTGTTATCGGTGAGGTGTTTGGTGAACATAAATTATGAGAGATTCATGTTGTATGTATTCTTACATATCAAAAAATAATTGATGGGTTGCGTGAATCAAGAGATGCAAATATTTCCAGGTTTACATTTTTCTTTAAAAAAAGCTTTTTTCCCTAATTGAGTGCAAACTAGCTAGGAATCATTTGCTAGAATTTTCAACTCTTTCCATACCAACCACAATGACAAGAAGAAAAGCGCGGGATTCACATACGATGATCCAACTTTATGACCGATTCGTTGGCTAGTTGCGTGATCAAGTAACCTACTACTATGAGTGGATTCCACGGGGAATTCGAGGAGGACCGGACGTTGGAAGACCTTAAACTGAGATAAAAAGGAACATTTGAATAATTTTCTTCATTGATTCTTTATGAAAACATATACAAGGAATTTATACTGAAATTTTGTACATCTCCTTGAAAAAACAAGAAACTTAAAATCATGTATATATACAGTCTAGCTACCATTGGGGCCTCTTTAATTCAAAACATTTTTAGACATAGGAATAAACACATGATTGATATTTATTCTCTTGAAGCATGTAGTTTGAAAGCTAGATGAATTATCATGAAGAGTGTTTACACACTTATAAGAAATGTAGCATGCAATTCGAATGGTGATATTGTATAACCTACAAAAAAACTGCGTGTAAAGTATAATATATCTACTGAGCCGTTTGAGGAGTACCAAGTGCCCAACTTTACTACCCGTTTTATCTTGCCAGAGTACCAATTTTACATTTTATGGTTGTGTTGTCAAGTAACACACTACCGTAAGTGCATTCCATATGAAGTTCGAGGAGAACCGGATGTGTTGGATAACCTTAAACTAAGACGGCCGGTTGCTAGGTCACGTTTTTATAGTTGCAATGTGTACCTCTTCTATTGTAAGTCGCCATATCCATCACCCTCTCCTTCTTCATAATGTGTCAAAATCTTCATATGAGCTTAGGGGGGCTCATGAAATTCGACGAGGCTGGTGCGTCTCCTCTATCGGTGACACATTGTCTCTCTTTCTCTGCTTTGTCACTCTCCTAACTCGACCCTGGCATGAATCCACCGATCGACAAATAACTCTGACATCACCTAGGTTGGCGATTCATGCTAGCTTTCAAGATATATATGCTAGATGTGACCTCCTATACCAGCAAGCCAATGCTGAGAGAAGATGGTGGAAATTGTGCAGCGTGTTTATTTTTCCGAGTCTAGCCAGCGACATATAGGTTCAGAACGCTCTGTCAATGCTATTATACAGTTGACTTTTTGAATTTTTTTCTTGATAGAAACATATGGACTATGCAATCAAAGTCACTAAAACACTTAGAAATTTTTACTGCATATCCTTGAAATTGCATGTGGTCACCGAATGATCTGAAAATAGAGCATCACTTGGACACTTAACGGCCAATAATTAGTCACTGGAAGAATTAACGGCATTGACTTTGAGCAGATCAGAATGTCGAATAAGTTTTTGGCTGATGCTTTACAACAACATATACAAACAAGTTATGTTCAAAAAAATTACATGTCCCCGAAAGGAAAATAAACAACTAAAAATCATGTACATATACAGGCCAGCCATCATCGGAGCCTCTTAGATTCACAGAATATTTAAAAATAGAAATAGACAGCATGATTGACATGTCATATTCTCTTGAAACAAGCAGGTTGAAAACTTGATGAATTAGCATGATGAGTGTTGAACACACTTACAAAAAAATGTAGCGGGAAAGCTGAATATAACTTACATAAAAAACTACAGGTGTTGTGAGCGGTTTGATGAACATAAATCACAATAGATACATCTTGTATACATACTTGTATACATACTTGTATACATACTTGTATGGGAGGAAAGAACAACAGTCTTTCAAGTGAGTATTCTAGAAGGTAATCAATTTCTTCTACAATTTTCTAATCTTTCCACATCACCCATGATCACTAGAAGTAGGCTGAGATGAGATTTGTGAACCAAGTGTCCAACTTGGATAACGGGTATTATATATCTAGTGAGTCATTTGTCTGGTGAATATAAATCACGAGAGGTTCATGTCGTGCATATTCTCGCCCACAAGGAACACTGGCTGCATATATCATAAGGTTTTCTCCTTTTGGGAAAAAAAAATCATATTTTGCTTTCTTATAATTCAGTGCAAATTAACTAGCTGGGAATCAATCAATGGTAGGGTTTTCGCAATCTTTCCAAGCCATCCATCATGGCTACAAGAAAAAGGGAGGATTCCCGTACGACCAAGTGCCCGACTTGATGGCCAGGTTTATCGTACCAGACTGCTAATTAATTATACATTGTCCAGAGATGCGTTGTCGAGCATCATGCTACCACTAGTGGATCCCATAGGGAATTCGAGGAGGACCGGACGTGTTAAATTAAGACGACCATTTGCCTTAAACCACGGCGACCATTCGCTGGGTCTCGGTTTTACAGTTGTAGTGCAGTCTCGAATACTCCTAGTCAGCGAATTACATTGGGTACGGCACGTCAGCTGTATGACGAAAGGCCGTAATCAGCCATGACGGTGACTATTGTCTCTCCCGTTTTTGGAGTGTGTGGATGTGCATTTTCCAGTGTCCTGAAGAGTACTGGAGGTAATTAACATCTCTCTCTTGACAGAAACAACTCGTGTAAGAGCAAGTCCAACAGCTCCCCAATATTTCTCCCCCTATATCTTCCTGTAGGGGCTTCCCCTATAAAGATTCTTCCCCTAAATTTTGTTCATCTCCAACAGCTCCCCTATACTATCTTCCCTATACCACATTCACCTATATTTTAAGAATATTTTGTACCTAACTTCACAAATAATAGAGCATCAATGATCTAAGTAGGCACTAACTCTATTATTACTTGTATAGGGGAGGCTTCCACCACCCCAATGTATAGGGAAGAAGGAGGGGTGGGTTGGGGGTGCAGATTTATTGGGGGCATGTGTAGGGGGGCTGTTGGAGGGTGTTTTCTCCTATTTCTCCCCTATATTTAGGATTGGGGAGGCTATAGGGTGCCTCTTGGACTTGCTCTAAAACTAGGCAGATGCAACGAATCTGTGTGTGCGACGATTTTCCATGATGTCTAGGCGTGGAAAATTCGGAAGTTTCCGATTCTAGAGTGACGACGCTTCAAATTGCAAACGGTTTTGCAGGTGCATGCCCTAGAATTTACTCTGCTCTTTAGCAGGGTTGGGATTTACTCGTGGAGAATTCGGAAGTTTCAGCTAAGCATAGGCCGTGTGGTACCTATCTAGTGACATAATTAGTACTGTATCATGTATATTTCTCTCATAAATCTTCTCACGTACTCTACACACTTTCTCTGTTCTCGCTTGTGTTACGCCAACGGAGAGTCTGTCCTGCGGTGCCAAGATACCTAAGCAGAGATCGATCGACAAGGCAGGTAGGCACCACCTACTATGATCGTGCGTGGGGCATCGCTCCACTAGCCATATCGACCATTCTAAGGGGGTGTTTGTTTGGGCTTTTTGAGGCTTTCCAGTAGAAAAAGCCAGACAAATGAAACAAACGGGGTGCTTTCTAAACTGGCTTTCTCAAAGCCAAAGCAGCAAATAGGCAAATTGGAGGAAGCACCTTGGGAGGTGCTTTGGCCGGCTTCCCGCAGCTTCCCCTTAAAATGCCGAATCGTTTTTCCGATTTGCCTATTTCGTTTCGAACTAATTACAAGAACTGCCACCGCGCTGGGCCAAAAATGCTCACCACCAGGCCAAACAGGCCCTCACTTTCCCCATCTGCCACAGGTCACGAGTTGAGCACACAGAGCTAGGTTCAGCCCCCAAATCGCCCGCGCCGCCACCTCCGTTCTAGGCCGCCGCTCGAATCCTGCCGGC
Organism: Lolium rigidum; assembly: GCF_022539505.1. Classification (NCBI taxonomy): domain Eukaryota; kingdom Viridiplantae; phylum Streptophyta; class Magnoliopsida; order Poales; family Poaceae; genus Lolium; species Lolium rigidum. Next base: position 284,590,343 of record NC_061513.1, read on the forward strand.
GACGGCCCAAGCTCTCCCGACGGCGAGCCTTCATCCCGTCCATCCTCTCCCGCCTGTCCGACTGCCCGGCCGACTCCAGTCCGCCCGCTCCTGCCCGCCTGACCCCGCCCGCTGCTGCAAGGTCGAATCTGGAGAAACATCCGCTCTTTGAAGCTGTTCCGGAGGAAGGAGATAGAAGTTGCTCCAATTGTGAAGTTACTATCTACTGCCTCAGAAGAGGTCCAGAAGGTCGCGACTTGCGAGGAATGGAGGGCAAACTTTCGAGGCCATCTTCAGGCGCATATCTTTGCAAGAGGAATACGTATTTTTGGGAGTTAGTAGCTCCTAGCACTAGTGCACTTTTCCAGACTCTGTAATGTTGTGGTAATTTTCATGTTTGAAAAATTATATTTCTTGTCTTGATCGACACTAGCTGCATTCTGTGAATTTTCATATTTACGCACAACTGTGAGTATTAGACGAAATTGTTAAGGTGCCTCATACTTCAACAAAATGATCCTTTTGTATAAGATTGTTTTTATAATATGACATGGATAGATCCGCAAAACACCACAAAATATTTGTTCTTCAAACTACGGGGTATTTTAGACAATTCATCTATTCACAACCGAACAGCCAGCCATGTTGCCAAACAGTGAAACTCGAAACAGCAGCTTCTCCTGCACAGCAGCTTTCCCTGGAGAGCACCACAGCCAGCCACAGCCAGCCAGCCACAGCCCAAACAAACAGGCCCTAAGCAACCTCGAATCAACATCCTGATGCAAGGACGTTGTTTAGCACTGTTATTGTTCAGGCAACTTTGACAGTTCTACATACGTAGTGTAAGAGCATTTCCAACCACGTCCTCCAAAACATTCTCAAACGGTGCCGGATCGAACGTTTGAGGACGTATTTTGTTCGTACCGCATTTAGGAGACGTCGCTCCCCAGCCGTGTCCCCCGCATTTTCATTTCAATAAAGAGCAGGAACATTACACAAACTAATACATGATTGGGAACATGATTTTTCACAAACTAAGACATACTACCTCTATCCTAAGGCTTAAGGCTTATATTTTTTTAAAGTTAAACGAAGTAAAGTTTGACCAAAATTTTAGAAGAATCTATGAACAAACATGATATTTTGTAGATACCATATGAAAATATATTTCATTATCTATCTAATTATATCGATGTTGTACTTTTCATGTTAATGATTTTTGATAAAAACTTGGTCAAACTTGAAATAGTTTGACTTTCTGAAGAAAAAAAATAGGCCTTATGCTTTGGGATGGAGGTAGTAGTTTGGAACATGGTTTCCACAAATTTAAATATTACAAAATGAGGAAACCTTACTAAAGTTGGCCTCGCAGATTTCATATGTTCGCTGCCAAGAAAGAATACTCTCATGCAATCTCAGTCACCTAAACTGGAAAAAATCCAGCTGGTAATGATAACCATGTTGGTCCTTTACAGGGAGAACATACAGAAATCTCCGTGACCATTTTCGCTGCGAAGAAAGAACACTCGACGTGTTCAATCGTCCTCCTCTTCATCGTCGCCGTGGTATTGCCGGCGGCAGGACGTGTCGTCGAAGACCTTCACGCTCATCTCATCGTCGCCTTGGTACGAGAATATGAGCACGCAGCTGGGTTGGAGGTTGTGGAAGCGCGCAAACTTCTCAGCCGATGTGGTGGTACATCTTGCCGCGCCCGTCGAAGAGCAGGTCCACCGGCCACCGGCAGAAGCTGCAGCTAGCCTCCCGCGGCTGCAGCGCGGCTGGCTCGTTGCCGGCGACGAACTCGGCGAACATGTCCGACAGCCTATGGATGCCGAGTGGATCGCCATTGAGGACGACGATGAACTTGAACTCGGGCAATAGTCTAAAAGTTGGGGCCACACTATTGAGAGGGTCAAACGAAGAGGATACAACTGGTATCATGGCACATAATGAGGTGAGATGATTTCCTAGGATGATCGAATGCTTACAATGATATCAAGGAGCTCCTGTTGTCACCAATGTTTGCTATAGATTTATTGAAGGCCATACTCTACCTTGCAAATATGAGATTAATGGATAGAGAGTTGTAGGAAGGATGTGGAGCAGGTATTTAATATGCTACAAGCTCAATTTGCTACTGCTAGTACACATCTCTCGGTGAGATGTCAAACGTAGTGAATGCTTGCATGATCCTGCACAACATGGTCATGCAAAGAATCCATGCATGTGTGGTGCATGATAACCAAGGTCATCATGCCGAGCTTGATCATCATGCGTCTGTGACACATATATTAGTGCGCAACTACATCTTGTCGACCGTGAAAGCTCAAAGGAGAGGCCAGTTAATTTAATTAGAATTGTATGAATATTTTATTTTATTTCAGTTTACTTACTGTGAAGCTGCTACTTATTTATATGCTAAAAAATTATTTAATTATTTTTACATTTTGAAATTATTTGGATACATGCTTAAAATTTAAAAATAATGTGAAAAATAGGCTGTTTGAGGGAGGTCGCTGGTCCGAGGGCACCCATTTCATCTGTCCGAGGCGTGTACCGCCGTTTGAGTGTGCGGTGGCTGGGATGCTTTTGGTCTGGTCGCCGTGGTTTTGCACTCCGGTAGTTTGTGAGCAGTGAGCAGGGTGGAGCTTAGTTGCCGTCCCATCGTAAAGAAAAGAGTAACTTTATTTTGTTCTCCAACTCCCCAGCGCAACTGGCCCTTGTTTTTGGTCCCATATAAGCGTAGGCCTTTAGGCTTCTTTTCGTCGAAAACACTCGTCAAGACCACCGCACCCGCCTAACAAACACCAGTGTACTCAGACGCACGCCTGGACGACGATGGACGCGCCCACCGCCGCCGCCAAGCGCAAGCGCACCGATGCCGGCACCGACGTCGCCCACGTCGTCGAAGAGGCGTCCGACGCCGAGGTGGAGGAGTTCTACGCCATCCTCCGCCGCATGCGCGACGCCTCGCGCCGCTTCGTGTCGCGAGCCGGAGCTGGCGGCCGGGCTGGTCTCGCACGCGCGCCGGCGTGGCGCCCCAGCTTCTCCTGGGAGGACTTCGCTCCACCGGCTGCCCCGGCCACAACGGCGCCGACGCAACAGCAGCAACAGCGGCGGCCAACTGTCGACGAGTGCGTCGCCGAGAACGCCACGCCATCGCGCGTCACCCTAGACCTCAACGCCGAGCCGGAGCCCGAGGCGCCGGCCACCCCGCGCCCTGAGCGCGTCCACGCGTAGCGACGACGACGTCGCCCGCTCTTACAGTCACCCACCGACGATATGTTTTATCGCCGGCCGGTGCTACGCCTCACAATCACCGGTCAGGAACAGAAGATGTGGAATGCGGGGTCGGTCAAACCGGAGGCCGATGTCGCCGGCGACTCGCGGGCTCGCGGCCGATGGAGCCTACGAACTACGAAGACGTGGTTTTGTACATAGGGTTTGCCCCATCTCCTTTAACAAATTCTTTCGGTAATCAAAACGACGATAATGGCAAGGATGTGGACGATGGATCGGACGCGACGCGATCGTGACATTGTTCGGCGCTCTCGCTACCTTCGTTGTCGCGTAAGCTTTCAGGCTATGAATATTGCATCACATTCATGTCACATCTCTTCAACAGTGTCTCTTCCATTAAAAATCACGCGTGAACTCAGATTTGTTTCGATTTCTTACCCGGCACGAATGGATGTTGTGTGAATACTCTCACAGTTACTGTCGTCGTTGTGAAATACAGAACACCGACAGGTGTTGTTGTTGTGAAAAAACAACATTACGGAAATGGCCTGCGGCTTGGGCCGAGTTGTCAAGCTCTAAGGTGACATGGCAAACATCAAGATCGTAAAGGATGAAACACGGCGGCATCGAAACTAGCCGTAACCCTAGAAAGATTAAGGCGATGTTTTTCGGAAGAAGATTTAGCCTCTGCTAGAAGAGAGAGGTGTAGCCATGTGACATGAGGTAGTTCAAGCTATATTTTTTTAGGATATATAAAGGTATAGTCGTCCTGACATCATATTACATAGAAAAGATTGTTAATTTTGTTATGTACACATAAGTTTCAAAGAACCAATATGTCAAGCTTTTGTTTCACGTGCTTACAATGATGCCCAGGAAGGCAGGGAGATCTCATTAGATAAACCTAGAGCAGACTTTTTCTCTCGTTTTTGCGAAAGGGGACCTTTCCTCTTTGATGTGTTATGTGGACTAATCGCGGATTTTTGTTCTTCATTTTTTGTTTTCCTGCATGTTTTTCTTTCGTCGGGCATATTTTGTTGTTAACGGAGTACTCCACCCGCCTTCAGTAAATGTTCATTTTGTAAAATAATTACTAATAAAAGGTTACTTAAATTTTCCTAGTAATAAATCTCGCCAAGGACATTAACTTCTTATCTATTAAGAGAATGAAACAACAAAAATTTACATGGCAAATAGGCGAGCAATTTTTTGTTCATAAGAGGAACATGCGTGGAAACCAACATAAACGATCTCTGCGATATTGCGCAATACTGTCTAAGAGGGTAGCCAACCTTCCAATCAGAAAATTGTCCTAGAACACTAAATACGCAGCTCCCACGTTTATTTTTCTTCGAAAAGCAACTTCCACGTAGGTGAGGCGGCGAATTGCATTCTCAGATACGCGCGTTATGCTCCATGCACTCTTTCTAGTTCTGGATAACATAGATAAACTATCCACTACTACAAGATCCTTTCTTTTGCTTTGGGACTGACTATAAATTTCTTTGTTCAGACTACTCATAGTGCAAGTAAATTCGACAATAACTTTGGGTGTGTTTGGTTGGTGCCCACACTAGCTCTACCAAATATTTAGCAAGAGTTGGCTGCCAATATTTTGGTCAAGAAATCCTTGCCCCCACGTTTAGCCAATTATTTGGCAAGAATCTATGAGTGGAAGGGCTAGACATCGATTTACACGTCCCGATTTACACTATATAATATATATCATTAGAAAGTTTACATATTGTACTTTTTAATGGTATAAATTTTATAGATTAAATATTATATTTTATTAGTTAAATTGATAATCTTGGGATACGCATAGGCCATGCAAACCGAGGCGGAGGGAGTAGTTACTGTAACATCACATTTTTCAAGATACAATGAATCTACAAATTAATTAATGAAGCCATCTATGACACTACTTTGATATTACTAACCACTACGAATGTAGTAACATAAAGTAGTAACATGTGCATGTTACTATTCACTATAACTAGTCTCAACACCAGGAGTTAGTATACATGTGAGAAAGAGCCACGATGTTCGTAAGATCCTTGAACGGAGCTACACCAGACTCCAAAGTCCAAACACAACAAAAGCTTTTATTTCGGTGAACTCGAATTTTAATGACAGTAAACCAAACATTAACATTCTATCCAACCAATAAACTGGAATTTTGATGGTAGCGACACGTTCAACTACTTGTGTTTTTACTGACTACATTAGTCACCCCTTTAATTTGGATCTAGCATCAAATTTCTGGTTCATCACTCATGAGCAAAATTTAGAACGGCCATAATAAGAATGGAAACATGCAAACACATGGAACACTAGACTCTTGTTTTACACGTACACCTTATGACCTCAGATTTGTCATGGAGTAACTTTAGTTGTTGTATGTTTCTTGTTGGACGAGCACAAAGTGTTTCAGTCATGACATGTAAAAAACTCACTACCAATGGAACGGTTGTACCAAAATGAAATTATGCATACTTTTTATGCCTGTTGATCGAGTTATTATTATATTGATAATAAAAGTTGTTATTAACATTAGATTATTTTGTTTTAGTGTCCAACAAACTCATAATAACGTGTGATGTCAGCAAAAAAAAATATTGCACTGTTGTATTCATGTGTAAAGAAGATGCAAGTGAGATTTTTTTAGGCATAGGTAATTCTACCAATTGAACTAGAAAATCTAAAGTAATCTGGTATAATTTTGTTTAAGCTATATGTCTTTCAATATACTAGCGGAGGGTTTAACCAAATAATTTGTGTCTAATAGTAATACTTGTGCTATGCTATAGAAAATACAACTTTGTGTTGGCACATAGTTTACTCTATATGTTAAATTAATACACTTTGTTGCTTTTGTTTACCGGGGTGGTCGGGTGGAGGTGACCGTAATTTTGTTGCTTTGCTAGTTGCATGGTAACATTATAGAAGAATATAATCCAAAACTGTAAACGACGGGCGCCGGAAAAATCCAAATCGTTGTCTTTCTTTTGAGATCAAAACATTATAGCTACTACTGAATTTTGATGTTGGATCACTTGTTAGTACCTACATGCGGCGGATGACACAAGTTGGAGTGCCTATACTTGCTCGGACACGACTAACTACAAACTGCTACAAATACTCACTGTACTTACTGTCCAAGATGTTAACTGCGACAATAACTGTACTTTTCACTGTTTATAAGATGCAGTAACAAATGTAACTGGCATGTCATCAATCAATTGCACATTACGCTATTGATGGGGCAAATAGATGCTACCATAAATTGATCGGTCGCTAGGGGCGTGTTTGGTTGCCTGCATCCTCTTGGTTCGTATCGGGCCAGCAATTTTCGGTCCATTTGGTTGCTGGGCCGAGCCGCGTTCTTGCACGAATCGCTTCTCAAAGCAGTGTCGGGCTAGACCCTGGAGGAACGCCCGGTTCGGCAGTTTCCAGCGGTGCAGGAAAATCTCCACGCCCACTGATGCAAAAGGGAATCTTCGGCGCACGGGCGGAGACGAGAATGGAGATGGCGGGAGCTTCGGCGCGCATCGGCGAAAAGCGAAAAGGGGGCGGGAAGGATTCCGTCACCTCCCGCCGCTCCCCATGGCCTATTTGTACCCCCTCCTCCACTGTCCCCCCAAATTTCGAGCTCCCCCTCCCATTGGCAAGCAGGTAAGAGGCGCACGCATCTCCGGTCGGCGACGGTTGCAGCGGCGGCGGCGAGTACATCTGGGCTGCTTCATCTACTTCCTGGTCCTGCGCATCTTCACCTCCGGCGATGACTGTAAGTCATGCCTTATCCCCGTACCGCGGTAATGTCTAGATCTAGGTTAGGAGTAGTCAGATCTTGTCTAGGGTTTTGTCTTATAGCAGGGGTTAGTTCGGATTGTGGTGAGCTATCATGATATTGCTAGGATTCGACAGTTCCGGTTGCTACTGCCATGATCCTGTCTAGGATTTGGTCTTGTAGCAGGGGTTAGTCCAATGAACTGCTTGTCTGATTTAGGATGAACTTGTCCGGTTGCTACCGTTGCAATGAACTGCTTGTTTGATTTAGGATGAACTTGTCCGGTTGCTACCGTTGCAATCAACTGCTTGTCTGATTTAGGATGTACTGTGATGTGTGTAGGACTCCTTCTGTGATGACTTTAGCCAGGGCTTGTCTGCGTTGGGGACTCTCAGATCCCTTCGCAAGTTCCCGATCCGCAGCCATGGTATGAGTCCAAGGTCATCCATCTGCATGTGTCTAACCTGGTGTCTCAGGTAGCGGCAGAGGTGACGGCTAGGTTGGCCACCACTAAGAAGAACAAGAACCGTAGGGAAGCGGAGAGGGCCTTGAAGACCGGGCAGGAAAGGAATGCCACCATGAAATGGCTTCCATTCATGTCCAGCTTCGTGTTGGAGAAGATGTACGGCTTGATCCAGAGCGGGTGAGAACTGACAAAGGATTCAAGGAAGTCCATCTCAATTCTGTGGCGAAGGGCCTAGCTGAGCATTATGGTGTGTCCGTCTGCTCCACTCAGGTGTACAACCACCTAAGGAAGTGGAGGCAGAGGTGGCTCACCATTAGCAGGCTCCACGATCTAAGCGGTGCTCAGTGGTGCGAGGAGACCAAATGCATCGTCCTTGAGGGTGAGCACTACTTTGGGCACGTCGCGATGAGCACGTCACTAACTTAGTCCTCCTCGCTAACTTTTCTGATCAGCCACGAGCAGAACTAACATCATTGTCCCTTCGTATCGTAGGATCACCCAAAGGACGCGGACTTCCTCAATGTGCTCATCGCCAACTACGATGAGATGCGTACCATCTTCTCCTTCGGCCTCGCCACCGGCAAGTACGCCATGGGATCCAGTGGGCCCCTAGGCTCGGCTGCGGCAAATCCTTCACCTGAGGATGTTGAAACCCAGGAGTACGACACGGTCAACCTCGATGCTGACAAGCACGACGCGCCTGAGAAGCCGACCGGCGGCAAGAGCAAGAGAGGTGCCTTCGTCGACGACGAGCTGGTGGCCTTCACAAACATGACTGTTGCTGTGAAGCATGTCGCACAGGCCATCATGGACAACAAGCCCACGGACATGCACTCTGACCTGTACAATGCGGTCATGGACATGCTTGGCTTCACCGAGGATGATATCATGGCCGCCCGCAGTTACCTCATCGACCACTAGGCCCAGGGTTCCAGCTTCGTCGACATGATCGAGCCACACCGCGTCCTCTGGCTGAGGAACTACCTGGGCAAGTACCACGGCAAGGTGTAGTGTTGCCCTTGAGGGGTTGGTTCAGGGATGCATGCATGGAGATGGTGATGATGATGATGATGTATATTCTGGCAGTAGCTAGGATGAAAAACATTTGATGGCCCCCTTTTGTAAATATGATGATGTGGTATATACTAACCCCTGAGGTGATGGTGAACTTTGCGGTGTTAGGATGAGACACCCACTTTTGTTGTGGCGGTAGGACGACACCATGGTAGTTTAGGATGAACTTCTGATCGACTTTTGGAATGATCATGCATGCCCCTGTTAGTTTATCATTTGCTATCAACACTTGTGTTGTTCTATTGCTCTATTCTGAATTGCTTCATGGTTGTGATCGCTAACTTCTTCTTATGCCATGCTAGTGGTATGTGATGTTTCGCGGGCGGGTTCGAGGAATCTACAGCTCATGGAGAGTCTGTCAAGATCAGGTCAATGGCTATTCCAACAACAGCTATCGAGGATATGCACAATTGGAGGAGGCACATCAAGAGTACCTCACCTTCCTGGAAGAGGAGCTCCTGGAAGATCAGGCCATCGATGATGCACTGCCATTAGCACAGCTGCCGCCGGAGGAAGCACATGCTCTACAAGGAGCACCGCCGGAGGTACGTCCCAACCGGGTCAAAGATTACATCATTGCCTTCCTCATCGTGGTGATCATAAGGATCGTGTTCTTCTGAGTGGTCTATGATCGTATGTAATATGTCATGGCATGGTAATCTCACCCTATTTGAATTGTGGTAAGGATATGGAACTGTTTGAGCAACCAAACAACTGGGCTGGAAACGGGCAACCAAGCGATGGGGACTAGGTTCCTTCTTCCGCGCGCAAAAGGCCACACAGGCTACCAAATGATCCACCAAAACTGGCCCATGGCCCGTTCGCGATGCGCAAGGGCTATCATCTCGCTGGTGCAGTCATGCGGAAATTTGGCCCAGGCAACCAAACGCACCCTAAATGTTGTGTTGTCTAGCCACGGACCCATCATTGTTGAAGAGACATTGACCTGGTCATGGCTTGGCAGGTTACGAATCAAGGTGGCTATCAGTTAGGCTGGTGCCAACGCGGGCTGGAGGCGGGGCGGTACCGCCCGCGTCGGGGCGAGAGGGAGGCGAGAGGCGGGCGAGACGCTAGCGGCGGGCGGTGGATCCACCGCCCGGCGGTAGGGGGCGGTACCGCCCGCCTATAGCCCGCGTTGGAGGCGAGAGCGGGGCGAGAGGGAGGCGATAGCGGTGCTAGTGGGGGCGGTAGGGAGGCGGTAGGGAGGAGAGAGAAGTGAGAGCTGGCACTATAGCCCGTGCACTGGCACCGTGGGGTGAGAGTGGGGTGAGAGTGAAGGTAAAAGCTGACGTGGCGGGTGAGAGTGGGGTGATGCATTGGCACCAGCCTTAGGGCATCTCCAATGGGGCGACGCATATTTATGTCCGTTTGCGTCGGGCACGGACACAAAAAACATCCACATATCCGCATGCATCTGCCCCTTCTCCAGCGGCAGGGACGCATTTATTTGACCGCATGCATGATTAGAGAGGAGAGAGAGGGAAAGATTCTATTTGTGTGGCTACACATGGGTCTGCCCCTCATTAAAGGAGGAGAGAGATGGCTGCATGCAGACCAAACAGACGCAAACGGACGCGTGGACGCCGCACAGACGCGTTCCTGGCGCATATTTGGTCCACGTTTGTGTCAGGACAGACGCTGCGGATGTTTTGCGTCTAGCCGCTGTAGCGCGTTTTTTATCCGCGCAGACGCAAAACATCCGTTTATGTCGCCCCGTTGGAGATGCCCTTAGAGTGATGCAAGCGATGACCTATAGGCTACCTAGGGCTCTTATGATCGTACGAACTTCCTTCGTGGACACAATGTTTTTGCGGAAATTGCGTCTCAACCTTCCACACTAGCATCTTAGACTAGGTTGATGTACTCCTCTACGTACCCGTCTTAGGGCCACTTCTTTTGGGCTTCTAGAGCTACTTCTAGATGCCAAATAGGAAAAGCCCAAAAGAACTCTCTCGCTTAACCTGGGCTTATTTCCACCGAGAAGCCAACTTTCAGTGCAATTCTAGAAACTGATGGGGAGCAGTTTCCCGAGCTTCTGCGTGAGAGAACCGAACCGGTACGTTAACTTGCCCTCCAGTTTGGTATAATTTACGATAGATTGCCCCTCCACGTGAGAAAATGGTTGACCAGGAAAATCCATCGAGCACCCTCGGCCTCTCCCGCATCGAGAAAACTGGAAGCAGTCGCCTGCCGCTCCCGCCGGCATTGCCTCCTCCGCCCCACCGCTTGCAGCCGCCACTCTCCGGCTACCCGCCGGCGTTGCCTACCCCTCCCCCGCCGCTCACAGTCGCCGCTCGCCGGCGCAGCCGCCCCAGCCCCTGCCGCTCCACCACCGCTCGCCGACGCTGCCTCCCCCGCTCCTACCGCTAGCAGCCGCCGCTCGCCGGCGCAGCCGCCCCCGCCTCACCCGCCCCTACTGTTCCTCTTTACTGTTTTTGGAAGAAGGGAACGAATTGTTCCTGTACTCTGTATTTGGAAGAACATGACGAACTGTTCATGTGCTGTTTGGAGGCTAACCTGTTGTATAAATGTTCAGATAATTGCTTTTCTAATGGTGTGTATTCTATGTGTTAACTAAAATAGAAAATCTCACTATGGAACCAATAATTAGTTGCACATAAGATTTAGGGGTAGTACGGACATTGCACAACAAACAAGTCTATATTTTATAAGCCCAAAAGAAGGGGACGAAGTGTTTTTAGGAGCTTCTCCCCACTAGAGTTTCTCCCCACCGAAATCTATAAGCTCGCTTCTCTATAAGCATAAGCCCAAAAGAAGTGGCCCTTAGCCGGTGGCATATTGTGTTGCTAGTGTCACTCCTTCAAACTAACCGAAGCCCAATAAACAGTTAGAGGAGTCTTTTACTCCTCTCAAGTGGACCTAACGGAAGCCCAGACCGCTTTAGAGGAATAAAACCTTTACTCCTCCACTTCTCCGGCCCTTATATTTACTCGAGCTAGCAGTGGAGGAGGAAGATTACCTCCTCTTCTTTGCCTCAACCACATCACGACGATTGTCGGCGCCCCCCGTCGCCACCTCAGCCCTCCACCATAGCCACAAAAGGCCGGATCTTCTCGTCGAAGGTCCCCGCCGTTGAATCCTTGCGCTCTCCGCTACCGCAAACCTCACCTCAGATCCCATTCGTTTGCGCTTCCCGCTGCCCGTCCCCGCTATGAATGCTGCTACCTCAACATTGTCGGCATCACCGCGCTCCGCGAGCCTCCTCAATCTACTGGTGCTGACGTCACTGGTTTACCGCGGCGTGAGGCAACGGTCGTCGGGCTTGTGTGTCGCGGCAATCAACGACCGTAACACTTGCCTGAAGGTGCAGATAGGAAGATTCCATTCGGCGGACCAGGCATTTTTTACGTACGACGTGGAGAATGTCCGGCTCCACGGGTCGGACTGCGGCGAGCTAAAATTTTAGTTGGAGGTCGGTGTCGAGGTACCGGACCTGGATCCACCAAACCGTCGCCTTGTCTCCAACCAGGAGCGGCGGGAGGACCGGTAGGCTCGTAAGATTCTAGAGGCGGAGCGCCACAAAAAAGGTGGAGCGGTTCACGATCCTCAACCCGAACCTCGTTGAGGAGGAGCGGCAAGGATGGCGGACATGGCGTCGAAGCACAAGGATCTCACTGACGATGTGGGGCCATCGACTTCACCGGCAAAGATGATCATCGACCTCGACAACGACTCCTCCTCCTTCAACTCGGACGAGGATTAGGTTAGTTTATGTAAAATTCGTCGTAGTTCGACCTACTTTTGGTTGTATTTTCTATAAATTTAGTGAAATGAACTAGTTTCTGCCAAATCATGTCAATTTCGGTTGAATTGAGTGAAATTTGGTTGAACCGGGATTTTACTCCTCTAACCTTTGGGGATTAGTTAGGAACCGGTTTTGCTTAGAGGAGTAAATATACTCCTCTAACGAATAGGGAGCCATTTTACAACTGAAAGTGCATGGAGCCCCCATGTGTGGTTTTGGTAATTAATGACAATCCCTATGGACTAATGTTTGCATTGAGTTATATTTGTAGGAGTTGTTCATAGGCAATGCTTGAACCATATGTTGGCTTCAAGATTGCAATAAGAAGCAAATGAAGAAGATCAAGTGTCAAGTATGTCTTGAAGGTGAAGATGAAGTGAGCTCTCAAGGTTAACTTCAAGACATCAACGAAATGAAGTGCAAAGTGTCAAGTATGTCTTGAAGATGAAGATGAAGTGAGCTCTCAAGGTTAACTTCAAGACATCAACGAAATGAAGTGCAAGTTCAAGATGAGCCATCTCGAAGAGATTCTTTGCTTGACTCTTGCCATCCATATGGTGATCATGGATATGAGAAGATGCGCCGAAGAAGAAGCTCTCCCATGGTGGATTATGGGGGAGCAATCTATATGGTGTTCATGGATATGTGAAGATGCGCCGAAGAAGAAGCTCTCCCATGGTGGATTATGGGGGAGCAATCCACAAGACTTCGTCAAGCAAGCACAATCAAGAAAGGCGTTCCATCTTGTTGCGGTCAAGACCGTCATCATCAAGCTCAAGTGGAATGCGTAAGGTTAAGGTTTGCTCTTGATAGGGTTTCTTTCTCACCGGTCTCATGGTGTAGTTGGAGACCGGTTTATAGTTTAGTTGCCGTACTATCAAGAGGGCTCTCGGGTGAGTAACTCGATCGTATCCTTCGGAGAGCTCAAACCTTTGCATCCTTGCATCATCTTTCTTGGTTGTTATTTGGATCTTATCCATGTGATGTTTTAGAGCTTGTGCTTATTCTCATGACAAGCTCTAGTTCATCAATAATGGTTTTTGCACTGGCTACTTGTTGCATTTTCAAGGTTGGAGGTTTTACCGGTATGTCTTTTTTATATAGGTCAAACCTTTCATCATTTATTTCTATCCTACCTTGCTGGACTATGATGGTTCCCTGTATGATCTTGTAGAGCTTGTTACTAGCTTCGAAACAAGCCCAAGATCATCAAAATCGGAGTCCAGATGCTCAAGTTATGATCATTCTCGTTTTGGTGTTTCTGCAGTTTTCACGGGGGCGGATATTCCGGCCCAAGTTTGGGGCGGATAATCCGGGGCCCCCGAAAAATCCGGTTTTTGGGAAAATCCGGCCAAATATCCGGCTCCCTTACTGAGAGCATTTTTCTCATGTCCTTAGCCGTTTTTTGGGGCCCGGATATTTTGCAAATATCCGGCCCGGAAAATCCGGCCCGAGCACACCCAAACGGTCATATTTCGATGGGAGGGGGTATTTAAGCCCCCCTTCTTCCTCCTTGGGCAGCTACCTCTTCCCCCAAGTGCTCTCCACCATTGTTGACCTTGAGAGATTCTCTTTCCTCTACTCCACCTATGCTTCTTGAATCTATTTGAGGGAAAGGAAGAGGAGATCTAGATCTACATTCCTACCAATCAAATCCCTCTCTTTGTGAGGGGAATCCACTAGATCTAGATCTTGGAGAAATTTGGTGTTCCTCCTCTTATTTGTTCTCCCTATCTTATTCCCCCAATAGCTTTTGTAGCTTTGTTGGAATTTGAGAGAGAAGGACTTGAGCATCTTTGTGGTGTTCTTGCCATTGCATTTGGTGCATCGGTTTGAGTTCTCCACGGTGATTCGTGGAGGTGAAAGCAAGAACGTTGTTACTCTTGGGTTCTTGGAACCCTAGACGGATTCTAGGCCTTTGTGGCATCTTAGTGGTGTTCTTGGGGACTCCAATTAAGTTGTGGAGAATCTTCAAGGGCAAGGCCTTTGTGGCATCTTAGTGGTGTTCTTGGGGACTCCAATTAAGTTGTGGAGAATCTTTAAGGGCAAGGCCTTTGTGGCAATTTATTGGGAGCCTCCAATTAAGTTGTGGAGATAGCCCCAAGCTTTGTGCAAGTTCGGTGACCTTCCTACGGTCCCATAGTGGATCGAGGACATCCCTTTTGGTGGGAATTCTCGAGGAGAATACGGTGGCCCTCGTGCATTTGGAGTGACTTGTCCTCCACACCGCTCCAACGGAGAGTAGCACTCGCAAGAGTGTGAACTTCGGGCTACATCGTTGTCTCCGCGTCACTTTGGTTCTTCCTATACCCGAGCTCTTTACTTATGCACATTACTTTGTGATAGCCATCGTGCTTGAAGTTATATATATATTTTGCTATCACATAAGTTGCTTGTCTTGCTTAGCATAAGTTGTTGGTGCACATAGGTGAACCATTGCTTAGAATAAGTTGTTGGTGCACATAGGTGAACCATAGTTTATAGGCTTTGGGCTTGACAAAGTAAACGCTAGTTTTATTCCGCATTTGTTAAGCCCATCTCGTAAAAGTTTTAAATCGCCTATTCACCCCCTCTCTCGGCGACATCCGTGTCCTTTCAATTGGTATCGAGCAAGGTCTCTCATTCTTAGGCTTCACCGCCTTGAGAGTAAAGATGTCGGTTAGGGGATTAGATCACAATAACTTGTTTATATTTGATGGCACAAATTATGATCTATGGAAAATTTATGTGCTTAATATTTTGCGGGGTATTTCCCCGAACATGGAGCGATTTCTTGACATGGGTTTTTTCTTCTCCTAAGGATCCCCAAAATTTATCTTATGAGGAGAAGAAAAACTCTTGTCTCGATGCTCTTGCTTCTCATGTGTTTTCCATTGTTGTGAGCAATGTAGTTACTTCTTCAATCATGCCTTTTGGGAGTGCTCATGAATTATGGACAAAGCTTCAAGACAAATATGATGTGTCCAATATTATTGAGGATGATTGTATTGCTTCCACTTCCGGCCGTGATGAGTTCTCATCTTCATCCACTTCACCAAAGTGTGGTAAGACACAAGGTAATGATATGGTGAGTGGTGATGAAAATTGCAATATTGATATTGAGCTTACTATTGATGATTCCTCATCTCTATCTCATTGCAATGCTTCATCTTTGGACTTAAACACATCTAGCACTAGAAATGATTTACATGCTTGTGTTGATAGTCCTTGCATATCATGTGTAAGTTGCTTGAATAATTCTCATGATGATATGCTTGATTTGTCTTGTAGCCATGATAAGAATGCTTCTATTTCCTCTAGTTGTTGTGTGGCTAACAATGTAGAGGAAACCAAAGATTCTATTGGTCAAGACAAGATCCTGCAAGGAGCCTCAACTAACTCCTCATCTTTATCTCACGGTTCTCATATATGCCTTATGGCCAAGAGTTCCACGGTACCTCCAACCATGGAACCTAATATTTCTCGTGGGGATAAGGATGAGGATGAATATGAAGAAGATGATTGGGTTGTCTGTCTACGCGATAAGGGTGAGAGTGTATTCAAGGTTCTTTACAAAGATAAAATTGCTAGCTCTCACTTCTTTGAAATCTTGACTACCGCTATTGAGAGCCAAAAACTTATTTGGATGCATGAGAACACCATTGATAAAAAGGGTGCTCTTGAACGAGAGTATGCCAATGATGTAGCATCCCTAAAGGATGACCTTGAAGAAGAACAAGAGACCGTAGCCTCTCTTGAGGAGCAACTTCAAACCCTTGAGGTGTCTCAAAATGAAATATTTGCTAAACTCACTAAAGAAAGAGACCATGCTAAAGCTAAATTAAAATTGCTTAAAAATGAAAAGTTCAAAGTTGGTGTTGGTCATGATAAACTTGTTAAGGATCTAGATGATCTAGACAAGGCCCACAAGGCCTTAGAGAGCGAACACTCTATCCTCACCAAGTCATATGAGCAACTACAAGCTTCATATTTAAAAGAGCATGCTATGTTACCCTCTCTTCTTAATATGTCTTGTGATGATGCTTGTGCTACTAACTCTACTTCTTGTGAAGCATCTATCTTGAAGGAGAATGTTGAGCTAAGGGCTCAACTTGAGTTGCTAACTAGAAATTATGGGAAATTGGAAGAAAATCATGGAAAGCTTTCTAGCTCCCATGAGGATCTTCTAGCTTCTCATGATAGGCTAAAGTTAGCTCATGAGGCTATCATATCAAAGGCAACACCTTGTGAGCCTCATGTGGATACTAGCACTACTACCCAAAATGCTATATTGCCATGTGCTAGTCCTAGTAATTCATCCACTCATAGTATTGCTAAATCTTGTGATGAATTATCTTCCTTGCCTTGTTACTCTAACAATGAAGGTTCTACTTCCTCTAGTACTTGTGTTGTTACTAACCATGTAGAGGAAATCAAAGAGCTCAAGGCCCAAGTCACTTCTTTGAAGACCGACTTGGTAAAGAGTCATGAAGGGAAATGCAAACTTGACACGATGTTAAGTGTGCAACAATCCCCCAATGACAAGAGTGGACTTGGATTCAAATCCAACAACAAGAACAAGTCCAAGAACAACAACAACAACAACAAGGGCCAAGTACAAGTCAAAGACCCGGCCAAGATTGTTTGCTTCAAGTGCAAAATTGAAGGGCACCATGTTAGATCTTGCCCTTTGAAGAAGAAGCAAAAAGGGAAGCGGCCTCACGCTCAAACTCATATTCAACCTCAAGTTGAAGAAATTCCACTTCCCAAGAAGAATCAAGCCAATGCTCCCATTGTGGAGAAATCTAGTAAGAAGAAGGAGAAGAAAAGAACTTGCTACATATGTCGTGAGAAGGGCCACATCTCGTCTTTTTGCACTATTGGTACCTCATCCAACTCTATCTCCATTGATGATGTTTATTCTCTTCGTAAGGATGAGGGTGGCAATGTGTTTGCCAAATATGTTGGTGCTCAAAATGGTGTCAAGAAAAGAACCATTTGGGTTGCCAAGCCTATTGTGACTAACCTCTTAGGACCCAACTTAGTTGGGGACCAACAATCCAAAACTTGATAAATAGGTGCTTGCTGGAGGGCATTGGAGACTTGGCTACATCATGAAGAATTAAGGGATCTTCATCATTTATATTATCTCAATCCAAGTCTTTTGGTTATCTTGCTTCTATCATATATTCAATGTTCGTCCTTGCGGTAACATGTTCTCAACTCATTTATATTGAAAGTTACTCGCCCCTTTGCATATGTTAGTTTTGTTAATAACATGTGTTTGTATATGTTGTGCTTCCTACTTGTTTTTACTTGAGAAATCAAGTCTATGCATGTTGGGTTGCACACCATGTATTTGTGTTTGTGTTGGAGCCTCTTTGCATCTTGTTGTATCTTATATGGCTCTTATGAGCGATTAATGGACTATCCCATTTTGGGGGAGTGATATTCCTTTGGGAATTTCATGATCCTAAACAATGTGTGTACATGAGGAATATCACTTAGAATTGATATTGCGAGATTATCTAGACTCTATGTGGTATGTCATCTTAATGAGAAATTCAAATTCTAATGTCCATTAATATCTCTAGTTGGATCTTATTTGCCTCTTGTGAAAATAAACTCCTTATCACATTATGGGGGAGTAATAAGCTTTGTGCATATTACAAGCCTAGAAAATGTGAACATTTGAGGTTGTGTCACATAGAATTGATACCGTAATTTATCTCTGTCCTATGTGGCATGTTTTCTCAAACAAGCTCCAATTTGCTTAAATGGCTTCATTGCTAATATCTTTGTGGATCTTATTTGTGAAAGTTTTTCTTGGCATGGTTTTTCACAACGTGTCCCTCAATACATTTTTGGAAAACCATGTGCTTCAAGTCATACTATTAATTGCTTTGCATGTTGGTATGAATACTATTAATTGCTTTGCATGTTGATATGAATACTATTAATTGCCTTGCATGTTGGTATGACTAAATGAAGCTATCAAGAAACTATCTTTGCATGATGGTTAACTCTTATCTTTTACCATATGCTTTGTTCGTTGTAAATATGATCTTATGTATACTTACAAACTACCACCGGAAAATATTTCCTAATACCTCTTGTCCTAGGACAATTGGTAATCAATTATGAGGTAGATATTTATTGATCATATCTACATTGGCTCTTGTGTTTAAATTGCCTTATTTATTGCCATGAATTTGTTGTGCTTTGAGTCCCATGTGTCTTCCTTGCATCTCATGGATCTAATTTGTCTATTCAAACTTTCTTAGCATTTTTAGTAGATATAGGTAGCGTGATGATCCTAGTTTTGTGCATTTTGTATCCATATTCTAAATCCTAGATAATGCACTAATCTTGGGGGAGCTCTCATATATTTGTTATAATGCTTAAACTTCTCTTGATCATTATCAAAAATTTGGTTTTGGGAGACATAAATTTCCTTTTGGTACTTTGTGCCATCATAAAAAGTGTCGAGGGTTTGGTTTATTTGTTGGAACCTTGCTCTCTTGGGAGTTGGTTATCTCATTCCTTTGTGCTTAGGCTTAATTAGCTTCTTATAATGAGATAAGTCTTTGGAGTCAATCTTGTGTTGATTTGATTCTTTGATATAATTTGGGCAACCATTGTCTCTTGATTTATTTGGTGTTTTGTCCAAATTGTATCTTCCTTTGGTCCTTTAAAGTATTGTGCATGCATATTTAATATATGTATATCTTATGGCATGTGTCACTTTCATTGATCCAATATATAGGGTAAACTCCATCAAATCCTAATTTGGCTAAGATGTGCATGAAATTCAATTTCATATCTATATGCACATAGAATTGTGGAGGTTGTCCTATATGTTGTAGTGTGTCTAACTACTTCGGACCCAATTAGTTTGGGGACCATTTTGTACTTACCTTTGTGTTAGGTACAATGGATATGCATTGGATGCTTGTCTCACTCTTGGAAAGAAGTGGTGACTCAATGGTAACTTGAGGCAAGCTAGGATGGTCAACGAACACATATCTACTACATCCACACCAATTCTATCTTGGTAACAAGTATCTTCTCATGCATACTTTTCTTGTATCCAACCTTATGGTTGCATCTTGGCATGAATCTCTTGATTTGCAAATGTTGTGCTTCTTGCAAAAGTTATAATGAAACCTCTTTATTGTGAATGTGAGTAATTTGAGATGAGTGCATTTGTTGGGAAGTATTTTAAATCATGCTCATGATTCATCCATCCCAACTATGCCTATCTAGCAATTTTATTGCATATCAATTCCTCAAGGCTCTCACATGTGCAATATATATAAAAGTGCAAATTTAGTTACTTCTTTTGGTATCCTCGTTTGTGATACTTATTGCCTTTCTCAAATGCATCCCAACTATCTTCTATCCCTTGTTGATATTTGTGATGTATTTTATTTGTTTGTGGTTGAAGTTCATGAATGTACAATAAGATAAAATTGAGCCTTTGGCCATGCTATTAAGCAATAATTCTTATTGGTATATTGCATGACTTCGTCTTGGATATCATACTATTTTTCTTGCGTATCTATTTTGTGTGTGCATGTTTATTTGTGGATAAATATCTTTGTGATATTGCCCACTCAGAGAAACTTATACACATAAGAGATGATACATCTCCTTTTGATATCTTATTTATTTATTGTGTGTTGATTGGTCATGCTAAGCAATATAATTCATTGAAGACTATGATGATGCTTTTTGCTCATCCTTGTAATACTCTTATAATATGCTTTATAATGCCTTTCACATATCATCTTGGTTGAGCCTTTTTATTATGGTGCCTCTTACTTGTTGCTCAACTATTTGTTTGTTGCAAGTGTTTAGCTTATTTTTCTATCTATGATCTATTACAAATGTTTGTGTTTTAAATGAGGGAGTGAGGATTCCATGTTATGCATATTTTATTCAAATGCAACATTTTATTTTATGCATGTACCTTGAGGAGCTTCCTCATTTGATTTAGAGAACTATCTTGTGGTGATCATTAGAGTTTGATTCACTTGGTATCTTTTGTTTTTGAATGATATTATGGGAGTGATGATTCATGTTTGTGCACTTTATACTCCAATGCAAATTGTCTAGTTTTGTGCACAAACCTTGGGGAGCTTCCTAATATTATTTAGAGCAATCTTCTTGATCTTATCATAATATCTATCTTTCTTTTGGTATCCTCTTTGTGGTTCATTTGGTTGCTTCCTTCATTTGTTGAAGCTTCTTGACTTTGTTATCTTTTTGCAATCTTTGATCCTATCTATAGTGTGATTCCTTCCGAATATTCATCATTGGATATGTGCATTTGAATCCACTCAAATTATGAGAAATGCACACGCTATGGAGGAACTCTCACTATATTGGCCTTCTAAATTTTTCACCCATTTCGGCAATTGGTGCCAATGGGGGAGAAGTTTGGAGGGTTTAAGGGAATTTGGTTATGTCTTTGCTTTGTGCTTAAGCATGTGTCTTTATTGCATTGCATCTTGTTGCTTTGCATAGTTGAATATTTAGAGGAAACCCCACTAGGCTTTGAATGCCAATATATGCAGTGAAAGTCAAGATCATTCACACATGCATATGTTATGGGGGAGTTTGCTCTATATATTCAACTTGTTTGTTACTTAAATTCCTTATATAAACCCTCTCAAAGAGATTGTCATCAATTACCAAATGGGGGAGATTGAAAGTGCATGGAGCCCCCATGTGTGGTTTTGGTAATTAATGACAATCCCTATGGACTAATGTTTGCATTGAGTTATATTTGTAGGAGTTGTTCGTAGGCAATGCTTGAACCATATGTTGGCTTCAAGATTGCAATAAGAAGCAAATGAAGAAGATCAAGTGTCAAGTATGTCTTGAAGGTGAAGATGAAGTGAGCTCTCAAGGTTAACTTCAAGACATCAACGAAATGAAGTGCAAAGTGTCAAGTATGTCTTGAAGATGAAGATGAAGTGAGCTCTCAAGGTTAACTTCAAGACATCAATGAAATGAAGTGCAAGTTCAAGATGAGCCATCTCGAAGAGATTCTTTGCTTGACTCTTGCCATCCATATGGTGATCATGGATATGAGAAGATGCGCCGAAGAAGAAGCTCTCCCATGGTGGATTATGGGGGAGCAATCTATATGGTGTTCATGGATATGTGAAGATGCGCCGAAGAAGAAGCTCTCCGATGGTGGATTATGGGGGAGCAATCAACAAGACTTCGTCAAGCAAGCACAATCAAGAAAGGCGTTCCATCTTGTTGCGGTCAAGACCGTCATCATCAAGCTCAAGTGGAATGCGTAAGGTTAAGGTTTGCTCTTGATAGGGTTTCTTTCTCACCGGTCTCATGGTGTAGTTGAAGACCGGTTTATAGTTTAGTTGGCGTACTATCAAGAGGGCTCTCGGGTGAGTAACTCGATCGTATCCTTCGGAGAGCTCAAACCTTTGCATCCTTGCATCATCTTTCTTGGTTGTTATTTGGATCTTATCCATGTGATGTTTTAGAGCTTGTGCTTATTCTCATTACAAGCTCTAGTTCATCAAGAATGGTTTTGCACGGGATTCTTGTTGCATTTTCAAGGTTGGAGGTTTTACCGGTATGTCTTTTTTAGATAGGTCAAACCTTTCGTCATTTATTTCTATCCTACCTTGCTGGACTATGATGGTTCCCTGCATGATCTTGTAGAGCTTGTTACTAGCTTCGAAACAAGCCCAAGATCATCAAAATCAGAGTCCGGATGCTAAAGTTATGATCATTCTCGTTTTGGTGTTTCTGCAGTTTTCAGGGGGGCGGATATTCCGGCCCAAGTTTGGGACGGATAATCCGGCCCCCCCGAAAAATCCGGTTTTTGGGAAAATCCGGCCAAATATCCGGCCAAATATCCGCCCCCCTTACTGAGAGCAGTTTTCTCATGTCCTTAGCCGTTTTTTGGGGCCCGGATATTTTGCAAATATCCGGTGTAAGGGTACATTGCCCCTATGTGTGGTTTTGGTAATTAACTAGCAGGGTGACCCGCGCATCCGCGCGGCTAGATTTGCCCATGTTTTCTGGGATATATTTGTGTCATGGGAAACTTTTTGGAGTTTCGTAAGAAATTCTATGAAATGTAGTAATGTTTCCGTAAGGACTTTTATGAAAGACAATGAGAATTGAAGCATTTTCACCTGACCTAACGAAGCATAGGATTATAAACTAATATACACCATCATCTTTCATGCTTCCTCGGTCCTTGGTGTCTAATTAGAAGGAAGAAATTTCCAATGGCTAAATTGAAATATCGTTGCCATGTATTTAAACTCAGTGTTCTGTTCCTCTAATATCCTGATCATTGGCCAAAAGGGAGTTGATTTTTGTTTGTGCAATCTCATACATTCAAATTATTCCATGCGTGATTATTTTACTTAATTTCCTATTGATCAACAGCAATGTTTTCTCAATGTATATATCCACCAAGGAATTTCATAATCATCGTTCTTTCTATCACTCTCCATGACTTGTATTCTTGATCGTATCCCCATTATTTCGTATCCCCACTATTTTTTAAACTGATATTTGATTCACAAGATTAGGAAAAAACATAGGAATCCTAAGAAAACAGTCAAATCAAGCTTAAAATATAAGCAAAGATACGATCATGTCATACGCATGCAACTAATGTGTTTTTCTACTTTACTTTTGTGCATATATAATAGAAAAACTTCTTTAACCGGATCATGTAATAACTTTGTTATGCCTTTTTAATCCAACAGAAAGGAAAAAATCCTACACTTTTCTATCCTTCATTTGTTTGAATCAAATAGAAGGACAGTGTCATCTTTGGATAATTTCCAATTCATGTAATATTACTCTATGGATCAATGTCACATTATAGGCTCTCTTGAATGGTTTTATATACATGTCACATAATATTTTAATCTTTCCAGCAAGACCACATGAGCTACTGCCGGTTCATGCACCCTTAATTCGGTGTTCTATTTTCGCAACATGTTTTCCGTACTCTGAAATATATGCATGTGAGCAAGCAACATTCACGAGTTGATGTATTTGACTTGGTCATGATATATTATGATTCGTAGTCCACTACATTATGAATATATGTCGATGGGAATTGAACTGCTAAACTATTTCAGTTTTATATTCCATATTACCGCAAATGCTCATATTATTTTTAATTAGTTATTTGTGTACGTCTAACTATGTGCAAACAAATTCTAACTGGAAATTTCTTCGCAAAGTTTTATTTAATTTAGGTTGCTTATCACTACAACTGCTAATTTTCAAATAAAATCCGTCTACTTTTTAAAGTATGTACACATAAATAGAATTGTTAAAATGTCATGTGGTTCTTATTTGGGCTTGTTTCTATGAAATAAAGTTGAATTTTGAATCCAACTTAAATAAAAATTACTCGATTTCAGTAATAAGCATGTCGGTGATAGTTTTGTATACATTTGTACTCGATGCGCGATGCATGCACCACATGTTTGCTCAAGAAGATAACCAAACCTCTTTGAGTCGACTTGATGCATTGGTCAGTCCATCTGAACATTTAATTCATTGACTTGGACCCCAAAGAAATTCAGCTGAGCATCAACTGATGCAAACCGTCGTGGAACTGCCGGTTGCCAAGTCCATACTGCCATTTCGCAATGTGGTTGATCACCATATGGTTACCGTTGCTCCTAACGACGGTATGATCTTCAGAATCTGTCGTTTAATTCTCGCTAGATGCTTACTATCTGATACACTCATAGGTCGCTATATGGATACTACACTGATAATTAAGTAACACCGCCTCCATAGTCACCATGCAAGATGGCTGGTAGAGCAAGACACGATTTAACTTTCATCTTGTATATCAACTGTCGGAGGCAGCTACACTACATATCAACTAATTAGGGATATCTTATGATTTAGAGGAAAAAATAAATAGGTACATTGAACTAAACATAAAGTAGAACCAAAGTGCCACCTGACCTCTCCGTACGCCCGATAAGATTCTCGTGACCTACTTGTAGAGCCGCTCAGCCTGTAGTTATCTGATGTCATATAATACATAGTATATCGAAAATACACATTGTATGTATAGCACGAAATTGCAGCTTATTAGATGCAAAATTACCTCGAAAGTTCACTGGATGATGTGTGACGACTTGAAGTACATGAAGGTCTGATGACAAAGGAGGCAGAAGCAGTGGCTAATTTACCACTTCTTTTAAATATGGATCTTAGAAGAAAAAAATGAATCTGACTCAAGCACCCATCTTAGAGCCTTCGGACCATGCATGCAGAATTCTTGGCGACAGGCGCGGTATGATTAGAGGCCAGCATCTAACAACTATATAGTTTTTGCGTAGTGACTTGTATGCCATCCCAGTGACATCAATGACCAATTTAGCTCGTGACCGCTGGTATGCAGAGCAGGCACCAAACTGAAATTCAAAAGTGGTTGCAAGTTGAACCAATATCAAGCACTGTAAAATAAAAATCACATCCTATTAAAAAAAAGTGTAAGGCTCATGCTGTAGTACGCATCATCATGTATAAGCATGATTGCCCACCAAGAAGAATTTTTGCATTGGTCTGACAAATTAAACAACGCGACTTGGCACATACCTCAAGTAAAATCCTCGACATCGAGCTCTTTTATGGCTGATAGTCCTAGGTCGCAATTTCATCGTTCAACGTTGTGGAACAGTTGGAGGCAGCCGGTGATGCAACAATTGATGGTGATCGCCAACTCGCCATGTGCTTCTCGATCTTGATTTTCTTGGATCGCTAGGAAGGCCTTTTCAGAATTGTCCTATGTAACATGAAGAAAACAATCTGAGGAGCAGTCCATGCGCGGCGGCTGCACAACTGAACCATATATACCCAGAACGGAACGATCTGATATCCCAATGTGACAACCTTGCTCATGCATCCCCTGTCGGCCCATCCTCGACGCTGACGCGCTGACTACTTTTCGGCGAGGCGGCATTGCAACTTTGGCTCGACGTACGTGTCGCCGTCGGTGAATGATTCTTCGATGATCGATGCTTTTTGGCCGAAGCAAAGCATGTATTCTTCACCGCATGATCGTACGTAGAGCCTGCCCCACATCGATCATCCAGGACCTAGCCTTGATGCTTCTCGTACCGGAGATCCAATCTTTGTGCATGTCTGCGGCACAGAGACGAAGAGGAGACAAACCTAATTTGTCAAGAGTCCCTTTCTGGAGTCCAAAAGATACACGTCTATTTAAGTAATATACGTATACACATCCGTTTGAGCCGATATTCTCGTGTGCCTTTAACGCTACTTTTTTCTTCCAATCTGAACCGTTTCTTGCTTATTGCTTAATCTGGACCGTTATTTGTTTGTTGTTTTAATTATATAATCGATGACAACCCCTATGGACTAATGTTCTCATTGAGTTTATATGAAGGAATATTCCATAGGTACTACTTGCTCTCCATGTGTTGGATTCAAATATGGATGCCATGAAGATAAAGGTATATCTTGTGTATTGGCATCAAGATCATCGGTATGAAGATATATATATATGTGATATGATCAATAAGAAGAAATGAAGATGGAGTTCTTACGTGGAACTCAATATTAGCCATGCTCTATCTTAAGTGAGTATGAGAAGATACAAGGTTGATTTGGGCAAGTTCAAGATGAGCATCTCAAGTGGATCACATGCTTGAAGCTTGCCGTCCATTGGTGATAATGGACATGTGAAGATGTACATCTATGGAGCTTTCCCATCATGGTGTATGGGGGAGCATTTGTGAGTCTTCACGAAGCAACGATGATCAAGTTGAGGCATACCGGCTTGTATGGAGCTTGAAGAGCTATCATCAAGATCAAGCGGGATGCGCAAGGCAAAGGTATGGCTTTGCTAGGTTTTTCCTTTTACCGGTCTCGAGGTGGTTGATGGGAGACCGGATTATAGGATACATAGCCGCACTATTAAGAGGGGCTTTCGGTTGGGTAACTTGATCACATCGTCTTAGGGAGCTCAATCCTTTGCATACTTTGCATATCCTTATTGCTTCTTGGTGTTTCTCTGTGTGAGGTTCTTGAGCTTGTTGCTAGCTTTACAACAAGCCCAAGTTCATCGAAAACGGAATCCGCATGCATCTTCTATTGCGTTTTCGAGTTTGGACGTCTTCACCGTTTCTTGACGGTGGGAGACTCCCTCTCTAAAAATCATCTAAAATGTTCTTTGAGGAGTCTCCATATTTACAACTGAAAGTGCATGGAGCCCCCATGTGTGGTTTTGGTAATTAATGACAATCCCTATGGACTAATGTTTGCATTGAGTTATATTTGTAGGAGTTGTTCATAGGCAATGCTTGAACCATATGTTGGCTTCAAGATTGCAATAAGAAGCAAATGAAGAAGATCAAGTGTCAAGTATGTCTTGAAGGTGAAGATGAAGTGAGCTCTCAAGGTTAACTTCAAGACATCAACGAAATGAAGTGCAAAGTGTCAAGTATGTCTTGAAGATGAAGATGAAGTGAGCTCTCAAGGTTAACTTCAAGACATCAACGAAATGAAGTGCAAGTTCAAGATGAGCCATCTCGAAGAGATTCTTTGCTTGACTCTTGCCATCCATATGGTGATCATGGATATGAGAAGATGCGCCGAAGAAGAAGCTCTCCCATGGTGGATTATGGGGGAGCAATCTATATGGTGTTCATGGATATGTGAAGATGCGCCGAAGAAGAAGCTCTCCCATGGTGGATTATGGGGGAGCAATCCACAAGACTTCGTCAAGCAAGCACAATCAAGAAAGGCGTTCCATCTTGTTGCGGTCAAGACCGTCATCATCAAGCTCAAGTGGAATGCGTAAGGTTAAGGTTTGCTCTTGATAGGGTTTCTTTCTCACCGGTCTCATGGTGTAGTTGGAGACCGGTTTATAGTTTAGTTGCCGTACTATCAAGAGGGCTCTCGGGTGAGTAACTCGATCGTATCCTTCGGAGAGCTCAAACCTTTGCATCCTTGCATCATCTTTCTTGGTTGTTATTTGGATCTTATCCATGTGATGTTTTAGAGCTTGTGCTTATTCTCATGACAAGCTCTAGTTCATCAATAATGGTTTTTGCACTGGCTACTTGTTGCATTTTCAAGGTTGGAGGTTTTACCGGTATGTCTTTTTTATATAGGTCAAACCTTTCATCATTTATTTCTATCCTACCTTGCTGGACTATGATGGTTCCCTGCATGATCTTGTAGAGCTTGTTACTAGCTTCGAAACAAGCCCAAGATCATCAAAATCGGACTCCAGATGCTCAAGTTATGATCATTCTCGTTTTGGTGTTTCTGCAGTTTTCACGGGGGCGGATATTCCGGCCCAAGTTTGGGGCGGATAATCCGGGCCCCCGAAAAATCCGGTTTTTGGGAAAATCCGGCCAAATATCCGGCTCCCTTACTGAGAGCATTTTTCTCATGTCCTTAGCCGTTTTTTGGGGCCCGGATATTTTGCAAATATCCGGCCCGGAAAATCCGGCCTGAGCACACCCAAACGGTCATATTTCGATGGGAGGGGGTATTTAAGCCCCCCTTCTTCCTCCTTGGGCAGCTAACTCTTCCCCCAAGTGCTCTCCACCATTGTTGACCTTGAGAGATTCTCTTTCCCTCTACTCCACCTATGCTTCTTGAATCTATTTGAGGGAAAAGGAAGAGGAGATCTAGATCTACATTCCTACCAATCAAATCCCTCTCTTTGTGAGGGGAATCCACTAGATCTAGATCTTGGAGAAATTTGGTGTTCCTCCTCTTATTTGTTCTCCCTATCTTATTCCCCCAATAGCTTTTGTAGCTTTGTTGGAATTTGAGAGAGAAGGACTTGAGCATCTTTGTGGTGTTCTTGCCATTGCATTTGGTGCATCGGTTTGAGTTCTCCACGGTGATTCGTGGAGGTGAAAGCAAGAACGTTGTTACTCTTGGGTTCTTGGAACCCTAGACGGATTCTAGGCCTTTGTGGCATCTTAGTGGTGTTCTTGGGGACTCCAATTAAGTTGTGGAGAATCTTCAAGGGCAAGGCCTTTGTGGCATCTTAGTGGTGTTCTTGGGGACTCCAATTAAGTTGTGGAGAATCTTTAAGGGCAAGGCCTTTGTGGCAATTTATTGGGAGCCTCCAATTAAGTTGTGGAGATAGCCCCAAGCTTTGTGCAGGTTCGGTGACCTTCCTACGGTCCCATAGTGGATCGAGGACATCCCTTTTGGTGGGAATTCTCGAGGAGAATACGGTGGCCCTCGTGCATTTGGAGTGACTTGTCCTCCACACCGCTCCAACGGAGAGTAGCACTCGCAAGAGTGTGAACTTCGGGCTACATCGTTGTCTCCGCGTCACTTTGGTTCTTCCTATACCCGAGCTCTTTACTTATGCACATTACTTTGTGATAGCCATCGTGCTTGAAGTTATATATATATTTTGCTATCACATAAGTTGCTTGTCTTGCTTAGCATAAGTTGTTGGTGCACATAGGTGAACCATTGCTTAGAATAAGTTGTTGGTGCACATAGGTGAACCATAGTTTATAGGCTTTGGGCTTGACAAAGTAAACGCTAGTTTTATTCCGCATTTGTTAAGCCCATCTCGTAAAAGTTTTAAATCGCCTATTCACCCCCCTCTCGGCGACATCCGTGTCCTTTCAATTGGTATCGAGCAAGGTCTCTCATTCTTAGGCTTCACCGCCTTGAGAGTAAAGATGTCGGTTAGGGGATTAGATCACAATAACTTGTTTATATTTGATGGCACAAATTATGATCTATGGAAAATTTATGTGCTTAATATTTTGCGGGGTATTTCCCCGAACATGGAGCGATTTCTTGACATGGGTTTTTCTTCTCCTAAGGATCCCCAAAATTTATCTTATGAGGAGAAGAAAAACTCTTGTCTCGATGCTCTTGCTTCTCATGTGTTTTCCATTGTTGTGAGCAATGTAGTTACTTCTTCAATCATGCCTTTTGGGAGTGCTCATGAATTATGGACAAAGCTTCAAGACAAATATGATGTGTCCAATATTATTGAGGATGATTGTATTGCTTCCACTTCCGGCCGTGATGAGTTCTCATCTTCATCCACTTCACCAAAGTGTGGTAAGACACAAGGTAATGATATGGTGAGTGGTGATGAAAATTGCAATATTGATATTGAGCTTACTATTGATGATTCCTCATCTCTATCTCATTGCAATGCTTCATCTTTGGACTTAAACACATCTAGCACTAGAAATGATTTACATGCTTGTGTTGATAGTCCTTGCATATCATGTGTAAGTTGCTTGAATAATTCTCATGATGATATGCTTGATTTGTCTTGTAGCCCCGGTCCGTGGCTGCCCAGCCCGGCTCCCCATCCGGCCCGACCGGGCGCCTCCTGGGCTGGCTCTGCCCCGCGCGCCCCTTGCTTTCCTGCCGCCCGCGCGGCTGCTGCTCAGCCCGGTTGCTGGGCCGGTCCGACCGGGCTGCACGCTGGCCTGTCCGGTCGCTTGCTCGGTCGACCGGCCCAGTGGCCGGCTGGGCCGATTTTTCTGCCCGTTTTTCTTGTCTCTTTCTCTGGTTTTCCCCCCAACAGTTATATTTGCTCCCTAGCTATAAATAGCTCCTTCTTCCACCTTGAGCAACCAGTTCTTCCTATCCTCTCTCCTCCATTGCTACTATTTGAAGAACTTGCTCTCCCCCTTGATTCCTCCAACCATTCTTGCTCATATTTGAGGATTTGAGAGAGGGGATCTAGATCTACTCTTCCACCAAACCAATTCTTCTCTAAGTGAGGGAATCTCTTGGGATCTAGATCTTGGAGTCTTTGGTTGACTTTCCCCTTTGTTCTTCCTCTCCAATCTCATCCTAGCATTCGTTGCTTTGGTGGGATTTGAGTGTGAAGGACTTGAACACCTCCGGTGTTCTTGCTTTGCATCATTGCATAGTGTTGAGCTCTCCACCACGATTTGTTCGAGTGAGAGACCGTGAGCTTGTTACTCTTGGAGGGTGACCTCCTAGTTGGCTTGGTGATTGGTGCTCCTGTGATCTCTTCAAGAAGATTGTGAAGAGGCCCGGGCTTCTCCTTCGTGGAGCTTGTGAAGTGGTTGTGGAGCTTGCCATCTCCGGAGCGGAGGAAAAGCTAACCATAAGGAAAGGGCCATTATCCTTCGTGGGTGTGGTTCGGAGAATAGGGTGAGCCTTCGTGGCGCGGGGAATCCTTCGTGGGACTGATACGTCTCCGACGTATCGATAATTTCTTATGTTCTATGCCATATTATTGATGATACCTACATGTTTTATGCACACTTTATGTCATATTAGTGAATTTTTTGGAACTAACCTATTAACAAGATGCCGAAGTGCCAGTTCCTGTTTTCTGCTGTTTTTGGTTTCAGAAATCCTAGTAACGAAATATTCTCGGAATTGGACGAAACGAAGACCCAGGGCCCTACTTTTCCACGGAGCTTCCGGAAGACCGAAGAACACACGAAGTGGGGCCACGAGGTGGCCAGGCTATAGGGCGGCGCGGCCCAAGCCCCGGCCGCGCCGACCTATAGTGTGGGCCCCTCGTGACGCCCCTTGACCTGCCCTTCCGCCTACTTAAAGCCTCCGTCGCGAAACCCCGGATGCGAAAAACCACGATACGGAAAACCTTACTGAGACGCCGTCGCCGCCGATCCCATCTCGGGGGATTCTGGAGATCTCCTCCGGCACCCTGCCGGAGAGGGGATTCATCTCCTGGAGGACTCTACACCGCCATGGTCGCCTCCGGAGTGATGAGTGAGTAGTTCACCCCTGGACTATGGGTCCATAGCAGTAGCTAGATGGTTGTCTTCTCCTCATTGTGCTTCATTGTTGGATCTTGTGAGCTGCCTAACATGATCAAGATCATCTATCCGTAATTCTATATGTTGTGTTTGTCGGGATCCGATGGATAGAGAATACCATGTCATGTTAATTATCAAGTTATTACACATGTGTTGTTTATGATCTTGCATGCTCTCCGTTTCTAGTAGAGGCTCTGGCCAAGTTTTTACTTTTAACTCCAAGAGGGAGTATTTATGCTCGATAGTGGGTTCATGCCTGCATTGACACCTGGGACGGTGACAGAAAGTTCTAAGGTTGTGTTGTCTTGTTGCCACTAGGGATAAAACATTGGCGCTATGTCCGAGGATGTAGTTGTTGATTACATTACGCACCATACTTAATGCAATTGTCCGTTGTTAGCAACTTAATACGGAGGGGTTCGGACGATAACCTGAAGGTGGACTTTTTAGGCATAGATGCGGTTGGATGGCGGTCTATGTACTTTGTCGTAATGCCCAATTAAATCTCACTATACTTATCATGTCATGTATGTGCATTGTTATGCCCTCTCTATTTGTCAATTGCCCGACTGTAATTTGTTCACCCAACATGCTTTTATCTTATGGGAGAGACACCTCTAGTGAGCTGTGGACCCCGGTCCATTCTTTAATACTGAAATACAAATCTGCTTGCAATACTTGTTTTACTATTTTCTCTGCAAACAATCATCTTCCACACAATACGGTTAATCCTTTGTTACAACAAGCCGGTGAGATTGACAACCTCACCTTGTTTCGTTGGGGCAAAGTACTTTGGTTGTGTTGTGCGGGTTCCACGTTGGCGCCGGAATCTCCGGTGTTGCGCCGCACTACATCTCGCCGCCATCAACCTTCAACGTGCTTCTTGACTCCTACTGGTTCGATTAAACCTTGGTTTCTTACTGAGGGAAACTTGCCGCTGTGCGCATCACACCTTCCTCTTGGGGTTCCCAACGTACGTGTCAACTACACGCATCAAGCAAATTTCTGGCGCCGTTGCCGGGGAGATCAAGACACGCTGCAAGGGGAGTCTTCACTTCTCAATCTCTTTACTTTATTTTTGTCTTGCTTTATTTTATTTACTACTTTGTTTGCTGCACTTATATCAAAACACAAAAAAAATTAGTTGCTAGCTTTACTTTATTTACTGTCTTGTTTGCTATATCAAAAACACAAAAAAATTAGTTTACTTGCATTTACTTTATCTAGTTTGTCTTATTTACTACCGCTAAAATGAGTAATCCTGAAGTTGAAGTTCGTTCATTTAAGCAACAAGGGGGAGAATGTTTAAAAGATGCTTGGTATAGAATTAGTGATGCCCATAATAGGTGCACTAAGAAACACTCCACTACTATTCTACTCAGGAATTTTTATGTTGGTATCTCTAGCTGGAATAGATATGTTCTTGATTGTCTCGCGGGAGGTAACTTCCTAGGTGCTCCCGCTTTAGAAAGCTAGCTGCATTATTGAGAGTTTATTTGGAACACCACCTGTTAATGAAACTAAAATTGAAACCTCCCTTGAGGATGTTATGAAAAAATTGGAAACAATAGAGAAAAATTTTCCGAGTGTTGAAGCTAAGTTGGAGATATTACTTGATAAAACTGATGAATTTGATAAATCTTTAGGAGGAATTGATGAAAGAATTAGTGTCCTAGGAACTTGTGTTGACTATGATAATCAAATTAATAGGATTGGCGAACTTGAAAAAGCTATGGGAACTTTGGGTTCAACCTTTTCATCTTTACAGTTTAGAGAGAAAGCTTATGTGGGAAAGGAGCAAAAGTTTATGTATGTCTCTAAAGTGCCTAAACCAAAGAAATATTATTATAGGCCTAAAATTGACAAAGCCCCTAGTACCACTACAAATGGGGGAGCTTATGATATCAATGCTCCATCTCGCGATAACACTTGAGATACACTTTACGCGCCTAGGTGAAAGGCGTTAAAGAAAAGCGCTTATGGGAGACAACCCATGTTTTTACTACAGTACTTTGTTTTATATTTGTGTCTTGGAAGTTTCTTACTACTGTAGCAACCTCTCCTTATCTTAGTTTTATGTTTTGTTGTGCCAAGTAAAGTCTTTGAGTTCCAGATTTCTTTGCTGTCACGAATCTGGGTCTATCTCCCTGTAGGTAGCTCAGAAAATTACGCCAATTTACGAGCATGATCCTCAGATATGTACGCAACTTTCATTCAATTTGAGCATTTTCGTTTGAGCAAGTCTGGTGGCCTAATAAAATCCATCTTTACGGATCTGTTCTGTTTTGACAGATTCTGTCTTTTATTTCGCATTGCCTCTTTTGCTATGTTGGATGAATTTCTTTGATCCACTAATGTCCAGTAGCTTTATGCAATGTCCAGAAGTGTTAAGAATGATTGTGTCACCTCTGAACATGTGAATTTTTATTATGCACTAACCCTCTAATGAGTTGTTTCGAGTTTGGTGTGGAGGAAGTTTTCAAGGGTCAAGAGAGGAGTATGATGCAATATGGTCAAGGAGAGTGAAAGCTCTAAGCTTGGGGATGCCCCGGTGGTTCACCCCTGCATATATTAAGAAGACTCAAGCGTCTAAGCTTGGGGATGCCCAAGGCATCCCCTTCTTCATCGACAACATTATCAGGTTCCTCCCTGAAACTATATTTTTATTCGGCCACATCTTATGTACTTTGCTTGGAGCGTCGGTTTGTTTTTGTTTTTTGTTTTGTTTGAATAAAATGGATCCTAGCATTCACTTTATGGGAGAGAGACACGCTCCGCTGTAGCATATGGACAAATATGTCCTTAGGCTCTACTCATAGTATTCATGGCGAAGTTCTTCTTCGTTAAATTGTTATATGGTTGGAATTGGAAAATGCTACATGTAGTAACTCTAAAATGTCTTGGATAATTTGATACTTGGCAATTGTTGTGCTCATGTTTAAGCTCTTGCATCATATACTTTGCACCCATTAATGAAGAAATACTTAGAGCTTGCTAATTTGGTTTGCATATTTGGTTTCTCTAGAGTCTAGATAACATCTAGTATTGAGTTTTGAACAACAAGGAAGACGGTATGGAGTCTTATAATGTTTACCATATGTCTTTTATGTGAGTTTTTGTCTGTACCGTTCATCCTTGTGTTTGTTTCAAATAACCTTGCTAGCCTAAACCTTGTATCGAGAGGGAATACTTCTCATGCATCCAAAATCCTTGAGCCAACCACTATGCCATTTGTGTCCACCATACCTACCTACTACATGGTATTTATCCGCCATTCCAAAGTAAATTGCTTGAGTGCTACCTTTAAAATTCCATCATTCACCTTTGCAATATATAGCTCATGGGACAAATAGCTTAAAAACTATTGTAGTATTGAATATGTACTTATGCACTTTATCTCTTATTAAGTTGCTTGTTGAGCGATAACCATGTTTACGGGGACGCCATCAACTATTCTTTGTTGAATATCATGTGAGTTGCTATGCATGTCCGTCTTGTACGAAGCAAGAGAGATCTACCACCTTCATGGTTGGAGCATGCATATTGTTAGAGAAGAACTTTGGGCCGCTAACTAAAGCCATGATTCATGGTGGAAGTTTCAGTTTGGACACATATCCTCAATCTCATATGAGAATAATAATTGTTGCCACATGCTTATGCATTAAAGAGGAGTCCATTATCTGTTGTCCATGTTGTCCCGGTATGGATGTCTAAGTTGAGAATAATCAAAAGCGAGAAATCCAAAATGCGAGCTTTCTCCTTAGACCTTTGTACGAGCGGCATGGAGGTACCCCATTGTGACACTTGGTCAAAACATGTGCATTGCAAAGATCCGGTAGTCCAAGTTAATTAGGACAAGGTGCGGGCACTATTAGTATACTATGCATGAGACTTGCAACTTGTAAGATATAACTTTCATAACTCATATGCTTTATTACTACCGTTGACAAAATTGTTTCATGTTTTCAAAATAAAAGCTCTAGCACAAATATAGCAATCGATGCTTTCCTCTTTGAAGGACCATTCTTTTTACTTTTATGTTGAGTCGGTTCACCTATTTCTCTCCACCTCAAGAAGCAAACACTTGTGTGAACCGTGCATTGATTCTTACATACTTGCATATTGTACTTGTTATATTACTCTATGTTGACAATTATCCATGAGATATACATGTTACAAGTTGAAAGCAACCGCTGAAACTTAATCTTCCTTTGTGTTGCTTCAATGCCTTTACTTTGATTTATTGCTTTATGAGTTAACTCTTATGCAAGACTTATTAATACTTGTCTTGAAGTACTATTCATGAAAAGTCTTTGCTATATGATTCACTTGTTTACTCATGTCATCACCATTGTTTTGATCGCTGCATCCACTACATATGTTTACAAATAGTATGATCAAGGTTATGATGGCATATCACTTCAGAAATTATCTTTGTTATCGTTTTACCTCGCTCGGGACGAGCGGAACTAAGCTTGGGGATGCTTGATACGTCTCCGACGTATCGATAATTTCTTATGTTCTATGCCATATTATTGATGATACCTACATGTTTTATGCACACTTTATGTCATATTAGTGCATTTTACGGAACTAACCTATTAACAAGATGCCGAAGTGCCGGTTCCTGTTTTCTGCTGTTTTTGGTTTCAGAAATCCTAGTAACGAAATATTCTCGGAATTGGACGAAACGAAGACCCGGGGCCCTATTTTTCCACGGAGCTTCCGGAAGACCGAAGAACACACGAAGTGGGGCCACGAGGTGGCCAGGCTATAGGGCGGCGCGGCCCAAGCCCCGGCCGCGCCGACCTATAGTGTGGGCCCCTCGTGACGCCCCTTGACCTGCCCTTCCGCCTACTTAAAGCCTCCGTCGCGAAACCCCCGATGCGAAAAACCACGATACGGAAAACCTTACCGAGACGCCGTCGCCGCCGATCCCATCTCGGGGGATTACGGAGATCTCCTCCGGCACCCTGCCGGAGAGGGGATTCATCTCCCGGAGGACTCTACACCGCCATGGTCGCCTCCGGAGTGATGAGTGAGTAGTTCACCCCTGGACTATGGGTCCATAGCGGTAGCTAGATGGTTGTCTTCTCCTCATTGTGCTTCATTGTTGGATCTTGTGAGCTGCCTAACATGATCAAGATCATCTATCTGTAATTCTATATGTTGTGTTTGTCGGGATCCGATGGATAGAGAATACCATGTCATGTTAATTATCAAGTTATTACACATGTGTTGTTTATGATCTTGCATGCTCTCCGTTTCTAGTAGAGGCTCCGGCCAAGTTTTTACTTTTAACTTCAAGAGGGAGTATTTATGCTCGATAGTGGGTTCATGCCGCATTGACACCAGGGACGATGTGACGAAAGTTCTAAGGTTGTGTTGTGCTTGTTGCCACTAGGGATAAAACATTGGCGCTATGTCCGAGGATGTAGTTGTTGATTACATTACGCACCATACTTAATGCAATTGTCTCGTTGTTAGCAACTTAATACTGGAGGGGGTTCGGACGATAACCTGAAGGTGGACTTTTTAGGCATAGATGCGGTTGGATGGCGGTCTATGTACTTTGTCGTAATGCCCAATTAAATCTCACTATACTTATCATGTCATGTATGTGCATTGTTATGCCCTCTCTATTTGTCAATTGCCCGACTGTAATTTGTTCACCCAACATGCTTTTATCTTATGGGAGAGACACCTCTAGTGAGCTGTGGACCCCGGTCTATTCTTTAATACTTGAAATACAAATCTGTTGCAATACTTGTTTTACTATTTTCTCTGCAAACAATCATCTTCCACACAATACGGTTAATCCTTTGTTACAGCAAGCCGGTGAGATTGACAACCTCACTTTGTTTCGTTGGGGCAAAGTACTTTGGTTGTGTTGTGCGGGTTCCACGTTGGCGCCGGAATCTACGGTGTTGCGCCGCACTACATCTCGCCGCCATCAACCTTCAACGTGCTTCTTGACTCCTACTGGTTCGATTAAACCTTGGTTTCTTACTGAGGGAAACTTGCCGCTGTGCGCATCACACCTTCCTCTTGGGGTTCCCAACGGACGTGTCAACTACACGCATCAGGGACCTCCACTCCTCCAAACGTGACGTACCTTGTTGCAAAGCAAGGGAACACGGAAATACATCCTCGTCTCCGCGTGCCTCGGTTATTTCTATACCCGAGCTCTCTTTCCTTGTGATAGCCATCGTGCTTGAAGTACATATATCTTGCTATCACTTGTGCTACATATATCTTGTGCCTATCTTGCTTAGCATATTTAGGTGAATAGGCAATTACAAACTCTTGCGGATTTGTCTTGTATGAATGCGGAATTAAACTATCGTTTAGTTTACAAGCACAAACCCTAAATATGCTAAGCTCAACTAAGTGTAACAATAGCAACTAGAGCTAAGCAAGATAGGCACAAGATATATGTAGCACAAGTGATAGCAAGATATATGTACTTCAAGCACGATGGCTATCACAAGGAAAGAGAGCTCGAGCATAGAAATAACCGAGGCACGCTGAGACGAGGATGTATTCCCGTGTTCCTTGCTTTGCAACAAGGTACGTCACGTTTGGAGGAGTGGAGGTCCCACGAAGGATTCCCCGCGCCACGAAGGCTCACCCTATTCTCCGAACCACACCCACGAAGGATAATGGCCCTTTCCTTATGGTTAGCTTTTCCTCCGCTCCGGAGATGGCAAGCTCCACAACCACTTCACAAGCTCCACGAAGGAGAAGCCCGGGCCTCTTCACAATCTTCTTGAAGAGATCACCGGAGCACCAACCGCCAAGCCAACTAGGAGGTTTCCCTCCAAGAGTAACAAGCTCACGGTCTCTCACTCGAACTAATCGTGGTGGAGAGCTCAACACTATGCAATGATGCAAAGCAAGAACACCGGAGGTGTTCAAGTCCTTCACACTCAAATCCCACCAAAGCAACGAATGCTAGGATGAGATTGGAGAGGAAGAACAAGGGGGAAAGTCAACTAAAGACTCCAAGATCTAGATCCCAAGAGATTCCCTCACTTAGAGAAGAATTGGTTTGGTGGAAGTGTAGATCTAGATCTCCTCTCTCAAATCCTCAAATATGAGCAAGAATCATGGGGGGGAACAAGAGAGAGAGCAACTTCTTCAAATGCAACAATGGAGGTGAGAGAATGGGGAAGAAGTAATTTGCTCAAGGTGGAAGAAAGGTCTATTTATAGCTAGGAGCAAATAAAACCGTTGGGGGAAAAAAGACAGTGAAACAGGAAGAAAAACGGGCAGAAAACACAGCCCAGCCGGCCAGCAGGCCGGTCTGACCGGAGCCTGGGCTGGGGAGGCCGGTCAGGCATCCGGTCGGGCCGGCCCACCGACCGGGCGAGGCGGAGCGCCGTTGAGCGGCAGACAAGCCAGAGGCGCGCGGGGCGCGTGGCGCCGTATGGGCCGCGCGGGGCAAAGCCAGCCCAGGGAGACGCCCGGTCGGGCCGGGGAGGCAGCCGGGCTGGCCGGTTGCGGACTGGGCCCAAGGCCAGTCATAGGCCGGTTGGACCGGGGCGGCGGCCGAGTGGGCCGGCGTGTGGCCCGGTCGACCGGTCGGAGACCGGGCAGCCGTCCCCCTTTTTTTCTTTTCTTTTTCTTTTTCTTCTTTTACCTTTTCTTTAATAACTATTGCTCCCGAACTCCGATTAACATGAAACCAATTTTGTTTGGAAGATAACAATGAATGCTATCTAATAGAAAGTGAAAACCCAAGAATCTGTAGGAGGGGATTTTATCATGAATATAAAAGGTAGAACCTTATATCATGAATAACCAGGTAAAATCACCCAACCTCGAAAACGCAATAGAAGATGCATGCGAACTCCGTTTCGATGAACTTGGGCTTGTTGTAAAGCTAGCAACAAGCTCAAGAACCTCACATAGAGAAACACCAAGAAGCAATAAGGATATGCAAAGTATGCAAAGGATTGAGCTCCCTAAGACGATGTGATCAAGTTACCCAACCGAAAGCCCCTCTTAATAGTGCGGCTATCTATCCTATAATCCGGTCTCCCATCATCCACCTTGAGACCGGTAAAGGAAAACCTAGCAAGGCCATACCTTTGCCTTGCGCATCCCGCTTGATCTTGATGATAACTCTTCAAGCTCTACACAAGCCGGAATGCCTCACTTGATCAATGTTGCTTCGTGAAGACTCACAAATACTCCCACATACACTATGATGGGAAAGCTCCATTGATGCACATCTTCACATGTCCATTATCACCAAATGGACGTCAAGCTTCAAGCATGTGATCCACTTGAGATGCTCATCTTGAACTTGCCCAACTCAATCCTTGTATCTTCTCATACTCACATAAGATAGAGCATGGCTAATATTGAGTTCCACATAAGAACTCCATCTTCATTTCTTCTTCTTGATCATATCACATATGTATCTTCATAACCGATGATCTTGATGCCAATACCCAAGGTATACCTTTATCTTCATGGCATCCATACTTGAATCCAACACATGGAATACAAGTAGTACCTATGGAATATTCCTTCATATAAACTCAATGAAAACATTAGTCCATAGGGGTTGTCATTAATTACCAAAACCACACATAGGGGCAATGTACCCTTACACATGTAAATGAATGCCACTGTGGTATCCTTTGAAGAAAATGGGATGTTTCTGATGGTTTAAAAGACTAAGTGATGCTAGGTTATTAAGTTGGCTGTCAAGGTTGATTTTATCTGGTTAAGTTGGATAGGCTATGTGTTCTTGTTTACTTATGCATATCCATCTCTACTGGATTGACTAGCTCAGGCTTGGCCTCTCTCTTGCCAGCATCACTTGGTTACTACCAAGTGATGAGTAATACCTTATGGTACCCCAGCTTTGTTTTGAACTCAACTGAGTAATGATAAATTTCTATTTCTTGTTGGCTTTGATGAAAATAGAGATATCCACGGTAGGGGATCATGTAAATGAATGCCACTTGTGGTATCCTTTGAAGAAAATGGACATGTTTCGATGGTTTTAAAAGGCTAGGTGGTGCTAGGTGATTAAGTTGGCTACCAAGACTTGTCTCATCCGGTTAGCTGGGATATGCTATGTGTTGTTGCTTGTTTAGGCATATCTATCACTTACTTGGATTTACTTGGTTCTTGATTGGCCTCTCTTTTGCCAGCATCACTTGGTCTATATACCAAGTGATGAATAATCCCTTTGGAGCATCTGCTCCATGCATGCTATGTGTGTTTGAGCATCTTGACTTATGTCACCATGGTTGCTGGTTTGGTGGTGTTTTTGTACTTGCCGATGATTAGATGGTTGGTCGATCACTCGTACACTCGGGGGTGGAGCAAGTGAGCCTGGTGTGATGTCACCTGGCCTCACTTACTCCATCCCTGGATGTTAATATTTGTTTCGACCAACAAAGTATGAGGCATTTCATTTTGTTCATACTAGCTACTTCTTAATTGCATTGGCCTTTCTTCCATTTTAGTGCCGATGATTAAATTGTTTGGTCACTTGTACACTATGGGGTGGGGCCACTGAGCCTGGTGCGATGGCACAAATATCAATCTCTTGTGCATCCTACCTGGCCTCGCTGACCCCATCCCTGAATGTTAATATTTCTTTCGACCAACAAAGTATGAGGCATATGATATCTAGTTGAGATACCACTTGGCTCTTTCTTCCATTTTAGTGCCGATGATTAGAATATTTGGTCACATATACGCCGCAATATACTTTGTAGACGGGCCCCCCTTTCCCCGGCCGCCGTTCCGTGAACGAGTCCTTGACGAGACAACAACGCTGACCTGCCTCTCCGGCGCAGAACCACGCCAGTCCCAGCCGCCTCTCTTGTGGCCGCGTCTCCTGCGCTCTGCGCTTTTCTCCATGGCCGGACCACGATTGGACACACCGAGGGAATAATTAGAAAAATGAAATCGAAAATATTAGGAGATGACTATGAAAACACCTCTCTGGATCCTCGAATTGAAAGAGAGATTGAGAGGGATCAAGAATCCTAATTCTTGCGATAATCGCCATCACCACTATCGTCAGACTCCACAGGTGTAGAGTACTTTGCAGCAAATGCCACTTTTCTTCTCTCGCCATCCAGTGAACGAGTCCTTGATGCAAAGACCGTGCCGGCCATCCTACCATCATGCCGGCCCGTGTTGCCGCGCTTCAGGCCATGTCTCCCGCGCGCTGCACTCTTCGCCTTCTTGCCCGGTGAACAATAGGCTGATCGTTGGAATAAGGAAGCCGATGACGGCCGATCGCAATCTAATCTTGCGACCGGCCGTCATCGGTTTCCTTATTCCAACGATCGATCTATTGGTTCACCGGGCAAGAGACGAGCAGATGCGGGCGCGGGACACACGGCCTGGAGCGCGGCAACACGGGCCGGCATAATGCTGGGCAGGCCGGCACGGTATTTGCATCAAGGACTCGTTCACTGCACGGTGAGGGAAGAAAAGTGGCATCTGCTGCAAACTGTTATGCACCTGTGGAGTCTGGCGATAGTGGTGATGGCGATTATCATTATCCCCCCGATGAGTCCAATCGTGGTCTGGCCATGGAGAAGAGCGCAGGAGACGCGGCCACAAGGGAGGCGGCTGGGACTGCCGTGGTTCTGCGCCGGAGAGGCAGATCGGCGTTGTTGTCTCGTCAAGGACCCGTTCATGGAACGACGGCCGGGGAAAGGGGGCCCTTCTGCAAAGTATACTTGCGGCGTATACTGCAACTATGGTTTTCGACCATAGTATTTGTGTTGACCAACAATGTATGAGGCACTTATTCCATTTTGTCATTCCATTTGCTTTGGTATTTTCAAAATGCCGATGATTAAAATGTTTGGTCACCGGTACAGTCTGGGGTGGCGTAAGTGAGCCTGGTAAGATAGCACAAATATCAATCTCGTGTGCGTCGGACTTGGTCTCACTGACGCCATCCCGGAATGTTAAAATTTGTGTTGACCAACAATATATGAGGCACTTATTCCATTTTGTCATTCCATTTGCTTTGGCATTTATTCCATTTCTCTTGTGCATCGGACTTGTTGGTCTCACTTTCTTCCATTTTAATCATAGTAGGAACCGGATGAAGACCCCGATGCAAGCGAGCCTGGTGGGTAGAGAGGAGGGAGCAAAGGAGGAACCGGATGAAGACTACTTTGTATCTCGAAATTGTGAATTTTGTATGAATTAAGAGTTGTATGCAAAACATTTGACACTTGCCACTATATATGTATCTCGATCGGGCTCTAAGTACTTGTGATGATGGTGTATAATGTTGCTATGTTATATGTGTCCATATTATATCTGTCTATCTGTCTATATTATACATGTATACAGTGTACAAAACCTGTATAAAACCTGTATAATACACCAGGGAGCACAAAATCGAGTATACCTGTACATTGTTCTGTGGCGCACCAAAATAGAATTAAGTGGCGCACCTATTTCTGTGGCGCAGCTGGCCCGTGTGCGCCACAGAACACCTTAATTCTGTGGCGCATGGGTCGGTGCGCCACAGAAA
The DNA here is from genome assembly GCF_022539505.1 of Lolium rigidum. Taxonomy (NCBI): domain Eukaryota; kingdom Viridiplantae; phylum Streptophyta; class Magnoliopsida; order Poales; family Poaceae; genus Lolium; species Lolium rigidum. The sequence goes on from NC_061513.1 coordinate 284,632,991, forward strand.
CCCTATTTTTGTGGCGACGTTTCTGTGGCGCATAACCCGTGCGCCACAGAATCAAGTTTTCGTACGCCACTGATGAGGCTTTCCCTACTAGTGCAAACATAAGAGAAATTTAAAGATATTTAACATATATATGGGAGTTCGTACATATATAGACCGAATTCGTACATATATTTTAATTCAGCCTCATGGAAACATAAACTAAAATTAATAGTGGCCTTCTACATGCCGAAATGGCGGTAGAAGGCCGTGTAGTCGCCGCCGTCGTCGTCGTCGCTCGAGTTGCCGGCGTCCTCGGGCGGCGGCGCCTCGTACCAGCGGCTAGAACCCTGGCCAGGGTTGTTGGCGCGTGGTGGCATCGGCCGGTAGAGCTCGTCGTCGCTGCTCTCTTCGAGCTTGATCAGCTCGACGGGCTTGGGCGCGACATTCGTTGCGGCGGCCGGTGCAGCGGCGCGGACGACGCGTTGCCGCGCGGCAGCCAGGTCCAGCAGGCGACGCTGCTGCTCCGCCTCCTGCTGCTCCCAGTCCCGCCTGGACCAGTCGAGCGCGGCGTCGATGGGGAGCGCGTTGTCGGCAGGGACCAGGTCGTTGAGCGACCTGGCGATCGCCTCCGCCACCGCGGCGTCCTCGACACGCTTGGCCTCCTCCTCGGCGATCTGGTTCGCGGCGGTGGCGGTGCCGGGAAAAAAAAAGACGTCCTAGGGTCCTTCCCGGGGAGACGGCTGGAGATGCTCTAAGTTTGCATGTTTGGGCTACTTAAGAACATCCGGAAAAATAACTTGTTGTCATTCTTCTAGTGCAACTAGCAAATAATACTATTTTCCATGTGAAAAGATCATATGAATTTTTTTTCGATCAAGGAGCATCGCCCCAGCCTCTGCTTCCAAAGGATGCACACAGCTTTCTTTTATTAAATTATTCGCAATACCTTACAAGGAAAATACAAAGATCAAATTGAAGCCTCCTACCTAGCGACAACTCGCTATACGTACGATGAAGGGGGGACCAAGAACAAGGCCATACTCCCTGACGGTACACCAACGCATATCATCCAAAAAGCAAAACCCTGAGGGTGTGCCATTGCACACGTCGCAGAGTTCGCAACCGCCATCAATCTCGACCCCATCTCCAAGTGAAATCAACGCATTGACCATGCCAGGCCTGCCGTCGATGTCACCATGACGCCAGACAGCTCCACCATCCTGCACGCGTCCAGCAGTCCTCGCCCGTCTTCGACACCCCGCAGCTCCATGCCGTTGAGAATCATCAACGACAACGTGGTAGATGAACACCACACCACCAAGATCCACCTCCATCTAGCCGCTGCTCCAAAAACGATGCCCCAAGAGGTAGAACGACGCAGGGAGCGCCGTCATCGTCCGATCCTAGCTGGATCTAGAGTTTCCCCCGGAGCAGCACAACGAGAGCAAGCGAAAAGGCCAGCAAAGATGATGCCTTCGCAAGGGAACGACGCCAAAAGCCGCCGCCATCATCGGCCAAGAACGAAATCAAGGCGCGGTTTTCACCGGTGGCCCCTTCGCCGCTATCTCGTTGTCGACTAGATCTTCATCACCGGAGTAGACGGATCTCGTGAGCCGCCACCCCGGCAACCAGCCGACCTCCTCCGGCGAAGAAGAAGGCCGCCTCCACCGTCGAACCCAAGGCTGCTGCCCCGGGCGACCTCGTTCCGCGGGGGAAACCGAAGACCACCTTCACGCGCCGGCGAGAGGCGGGGGGGGGGGAGCCGCCGCCCACCACCATCAGCCACTACCGGCGGGGGAGTAGCCAACGGGAGACGGAAGGGCCGCAGCGCAGACCGCCGCCCAGCCATCACGCGACCGGCCGCAGCGTCGAGAAGGGGGCTAGGTCGCCGTCCCCAACGCGGAAAGAGGGATGGCCGCCGCCACGCCCCGCGGCCTTTGGCCGGCGGCGCCACCGGCGACGGCGGCGAGAGGCGGCTAGGTTTAGGGAGGGTGCGAGAGGCGGCTAGGTTTAGGGAGCTGAGAAGATGAAAAGATCATATGAAATACATACACCGTAAGTCAAAAAAGGCGCTAAGAAAATGAATACAAACATGTTTCAACACGGATGCCCCTCGAACAGCACATTTAGTCAAGTCATGTAAAAGGAGAGCATGATTTGGACCCTTAATTAACAAACGAGATCTGTTCATCGAAATAACTAACGACACCGACCCAGTCGGTCTTGTCTAATCGTTCTTGCGTCGATGCATATGTAATACTCACTGAGCAAGTTATCTTGGAATATCCCCCGACAAAATTGAGGAATGCAACATCAAATCATGTGGAGTATTTCCAGGTTCCGTGGTTCACCACCCGCAGATTAAAAGCATGCACGTGAAGTCTGAATTTTATCTAGCGGCCGTTCATGTAATCCTGCTAACCAAAGAGGAAATTCGTGAATAGGAATCGCTACATAGTGAAATATTCCCTCGAACAAAGAGGGCATTTTATTTTATTTTCGCAAGTGCAAGATCTCTCCACGAATAATTGATCACACCAGACTTTCCGCGCTAGAAAATTCGAGGGATTCCTCAACCAAGTGCCCACGTCGATAATCGTTTAACTGTACCGAATTACAAATTGCCCATCGATTATAGATGCGTAATCGAGAATGATGAGGAGCGGATTCGACAAGAATTATTCGTGGTGGATAGATATTGATAAACTAAGACGACTACCGGTAGTCTCGCTTCTAAAAGAGTTCGATGGTCTCGAATCTCGACCACAGCTTGCGTTTGAGTAGTTAGTGACTTCCAAGGCACTGGTGTGCGTCAGCTTCGTGACGAGACGAGAGTCCCTCAACAAGCATGATTAAGAAGAAAAAAAGACAGCGATGCCGATGGTTTTCTCTTCTGTTTTAGTTGTGGGTTTGAATTTTCCAGCTTCTTGGATAGTGCTGGAAGTTACTAATGGTATCATCCAGAGTGACGATTAGCAAATTGCAGACGATTGTGCAGGCGTAGGGCACCACAATATTTTGCTCTAATTCGTGCACCGGATCGACGGAAAGTGAGATGGACGTATCCCTTGTTACGGAAGAAGCTGTAGGTTTAGCTGATGCTGGGTTTCGTATTTTCTGGCGGTGGACGTTTCAGACTGAAACTTTCAGTAGGTCAGTGGGTACGTCTCGGAGCGTCACTCCACGAGACTGACCATTCTGAGCGCACTTTTACGTGTATGGACCTAGATATCACGAGCATCCTCCACATATCCAGCGTGACATCGATTCGTTTTGCGCCGAGGTAATTGCACCACTCATACCATAACTTGTACTTCATGTGCATTTTCATACAAAAACTTGCAAGGTGTGTTTCCATGTACAAGAACTTGCATCTCAGGTGCAAATCCATACAAAATCCTGTGAGACCAACACTTGGCATGCCACGTCTGCAAAAACAATGTAGGTTTATTGGCAAACAAGTCCTTCCCGGAGGTGCTTAATTACGAGCAGAGTAGGTGGGGTAGCCGGCCCGTACATCTCCTCGAAAGGGATCTCTAGCTCGGGCCGCCGCCGTAATCATTCTCCAGCACTCGCCGCGGTCTCAGCTCTGCGCATCCTGGTAGACCTCAAGTCTGGTGGCTCGGCGACGGACCTCGCAGAGGATGGCGCGGTCAGCGCTAAGGGGATTCCTCGCCGCGGGTGAACCAGCGATGGCGGTTTATGCGGGGACGGGAAGGAGCCGAGGGAGGGTGCTGGGAGTGCAGGTGGTTCATATCCGTGCGGCACAGCGAGCTATACGGCAGTGGGAAGCAGCAGCGATCGAGCATCTGGATCATGACAGCGGCGGCGGCGGCGAAGACGCAGGGCTCTGCGAAGTGCAAAGGTGCCGCAGAACGCTGTCGAGGTCGGGCCCTGGCTGGTGAGCCGCACAACCTCCATGGTGCGCATGTGCCGCGGCCACGGTTGCGACCTGGATGTGGATGGCGTGCTTGCTCTGCTCCCGCTTTGTCTCCTTGTACAGTGACCTAAGCCATGCCGCCTCGGCCGCCCGCGCGATCACCCCCGGCTCTGCCTCGGAAGACGCGTGGTGGCCTCGCCGTCATATAATCTGGTGTCTTCCTGGCGTGTAAGCAATCCGTCAATCAAGTTGGCTAGCGTCTGTCTTCACAGATCGAGTCAGCTTGTAGAAATATATATATCTAACAGTGGGATCGGAGGAGAGGGATTTGGGGATTTTCTCTTCTAATTCAACGGAGGGACCTTGTTGTACATTAAAAAAAATGGTGGCGGTTTATGATCAAAACTGGTCCACTCGTTTTTCCAGTGTCGCAACGCCAAGTGTCAGCCTCACAACGATTTTGTATGAAAATGCACCTGAAATACAAGTTTTTGTAGTGCTAGAACACATATTACAAGTTTTTGTATGAAAGTGTACATGAAGAATAAGTTGTTGTATGAGTGGTGTAATTATCTCTTTTGCGCCCATCTCTTGTGCATCGTTGAAAGTTCAGCGTCTGTACCAGACGGGACACCACCTGGGACGGCTAACATTTGCCGGTGGAGCCATTGGATCGCCGTACCTCCTCCCACGTCATGTCCCCCCATGTCCTCGCACAGTAGACTTGTACTGGTCGCCACGCAACGCAGCAGCCGGCAGGGAGAAAGGTCGCCCGCTCATCATGCTTGGATCCTGTGATCAATGTCTCCCCGATAAATTTGTGATTTGAGAATGTTTGCAACGAGTACACAATTTGGTCTGCAGATTTGCGCCCCAAAACGGTGGTGCACGGGCACAACTAAATGTGGAACTTTTCTCCACCGCCCTAGGTCGTTTTGTTATTTTTATGTAGGTCACATATAATTATTACTTTTTTTTAGTCTTGGCACGAGTAAGTATTAAGATAGTATGTTTAAAAAAAGTATTAAGCTAGTACGCACATGCAAATATTTTAAAAAAGTATTAAGCCACCACGAAGAAGAACAAGAACCGTAGGGAAGCGACATGGCCTTGAAGACCGGGCTGAAAGAGACCGGCACCATGAAATGACTTCCATTCATGTCCGCCTGCGTGTTGGAGAAGATGCGCGGCTTGATCAAGACCGGAGTAAGAACGGACAAGGGATTCAAGTAGGTCCATCTAACGGTTGTGGCGAAGGGCCAGTTTGAACACTGTGGTGTCTCGGCGTGCTCCACTCCGGTGTACAACCACCTGAGGAAGTGGAGGCAGATGTGGCTCACCATTAGCAGGCTCTGTGATCTAAGCGGGGCTTAGTGGTGCGAGGATACCAAATACATCATCCTTGAGGGTGAGCACTACAACGTGTACGTCGCGGTGAGCACGCTCAGTCCACCTCTCATTAACTCTTTTGATCAGTCACGAGCAGAACTAACATCATTATCTCTTTGTATCGTAGGATCATCCAAAGGACGCGGAGTTCCTAAATGTGCCTATTGCCAACTACGACGAGATGCATATCATCTTCTCTTTCGGCCTTGCCACTAGCAAGCACGCCATGGGATCCAGTGAGCCCCTCGGCTCGGCTGCAGCAACTCCTTTACCCGAGGATGCTGATACCCAGGAGTCCGACACGATCAACCTCGATGCGCCAACTGAGAAGGCTGTCGACGCGCCTGAGAAGGCGACCGCCAGCATGAGGAAGAGAGGCGCCTTCGCCGACAACGAGTTGGTGGCCTTCACCAACAGTATTGTTGATGTGAAGGACCTCGCACAGGCCATCAGAGACAACAAGCCCACGGACATGCACCCTGACCCGTCCAACGCGGTCATGGACATGCTTGCCTTCGCCGAGAATGATCTCATGGTGGCACTGAGCCACCTCGTCGACCACAAGGCCTAGGGTTGCAGCTCTGTGGGCATGATCGAGCCACACCGCGTCCTCTGGCTAAGGAACTATCTTGGCAAGTACAAGATGTAGTGGTGGCCCTGAGGGCGTAGGCGAGGGGGTGCATGCTTGGAGGTGATGGACTTGATGATGATGATGATGCTGATGATGCACATTTTGGAAGTAGCTAGGGTTTAAAGACATTTGATGACCCCCTTTTATAACTATGATGAGGTGGTATATACTAACCCCTCACATGATGATGAACTTGCGGTGTTAGGATGACACCCAGTTTTGTTGTGGTGGTAGGATGACACCATTGTAATGTAGGATGAACTTGCGATCCACTTTTGGAATGATCATACATACCCTGTTAGTTTATCATTTGATGTCATCATTTGTGTAGTTCTATTGCTCTGTTATGAGTTGGTTTATGGTTGTGATCGATTACCTTCTCTTCTTATGACGTGCTAGTGGTATGTCGTGTTCCGCGGACGGGTTCCAGAATCTACAGCTCATGGAGGTTGTGTCAAGACCAGGTCAGTGGCTACTCCAACAACAGCTACCGAGGGTATGAAACATTGGAGGAGGCACATCAAGAGTACCTCACTTTTCTGAAAGATGAGTTCAGGGCAGATCAGGCCATCAATGAGTCATTGCCATTAGCACAACTACCATCGGAGGAAGTACATGCTCTAGAAAAAGCACCACCAGAGGTACGTCCGAGTCTGATCAAAGGTTACATTATCGTCTTCCTTATCGTGGTGATCGTGAGGATCTTGTTTTTCTAACTGGTATCTGATCGTATGTAATGCTATGGCATGACAATCTCATCCTATTTGAATTATGGTCAGGATATGAAACTTTGATTTGAGCAATCAAACAGTTGATTCATGTTTCCTGCGTGCAAGTTAGGCTGGAAATAACCAAACAGGCTTGGTTTCCGTGTGCAGCGCATAAAAGGATGTCCAAGATACCAAACGATCCGTGTTTCATGGCTCATTCACAACGCGCAAATCAGCCCATCTAACTGACACAGTAAGCCACGAAATAAATGCAATCTACCGAACGCGCCCTTCATGTTCCGTCACTTGCTCGTATCTACATCTAACTGGCAGAGCACTGGTACTGCGAGCGACAGCGTGACACGACTATAAACAACAACAGATTTTTACTGTGCTGTTCACTGTTCAATATGTTAACTGGGACAATTATTGTACTGTTCACTGTTCAAGATGTACTGACAAATGTAGCCGACATGTGATCAATCAGTTGTACATTTACGCTGGTGCTGCAGCAAATAGCTGCTCCTCTGAATTGATCGGTCGCTAAATGTTGTGCTGTCTAGCCACGGACCCATCGTCGTGGTCATGGCTTGGCAGACTTGCGAATCATCGTCCGTGGGGCTAGTATCTTTTAGAGTGATGTAAGCGATGAGCTGGGCCACCTAGGCAGGCTGACATCACATGTCTGAAGAAAGCACATCGTGTCAAACATGTCCCATTTTGATCATGATCTAATTTGTTAGTATTATAAATATCTCACCACTTCTCTTTGTCTTTTTATTAGTTCAAAATATGACTAGTACAGATGCCCGTGCGTTGCCACGGGAAAACAAGACATAAAGAGAGGTGATTTTTATTTTGATAGTCGCCACAAGCACGATGATTTATAGTTTCAACGCTATACGCCGATATTTTTATCACTCCTAACCCCTATAAGGACCAATAGCATGTGTTTTGTTATCTCTTTTACACCTCTATATATTCTATAGTGTACAATCTAGCGATTTTTCACCATGTTACCCATCTTTGCTTAAGACAATAGGTAATTGCAAATGCATTGCAACAGGGTCATAAATACTCTAATGGTTCTACACCAATCATGTCAAGCATGTAATCTTAGAATTCTTGTACACATCGAACATAATTGTCAAGTTTTGACCACGCGCATAATATTGTGTGTAAGTCAAGACCTAGTCACTAAACAGACACTTCGAGAAATAAAACAAGGTTTAGTATGCTCATGCCTTGCGACGGGTTTGAATTGAACTAAACATCTTCGGTTTGAAGCATATTTGATCTCACCAAAATTTAAATGCACTTACATGTTCTACTATATAAAAAAAAATCATTTACAAAAGTAAGAGAAAACCTCGCCACTTGCCTTACAATCCTTCTTTGCATCATTGGATATCTAAAGTATAAAGTTGTCATGCAGAAAATTAACATGAGAAAAGTACTAAATAAAATATATCTTCCTAAATTGCCAAAACATAGCTCAAGGATTTTTTTTTTCTAGGAAAGCCATCACGGGAGGTCTACATTGCATTGTAACTACAAGTTAATACATCGCATGCTAAAACTATTTTGCAAGGAGAAACAACGGTGAAAATACATGTTTGCCTCAGAGCTCACACCAGAGCCATCTATCCTAATGTTGTTTGCACTAAACCACTAATTTAAAGCCAGCCTCCCAGTTCAGTCAGTCCCACTTCATTACTTCCAAACGAAAACACGATATTCGCAAGTTGCAAGAGCATTGGTCATTGTAGCCAGCTTGTCAGATGGAAGTAATACAAATGTGTTCATGCCTAATTACTAATGAGGTCTTTACCTATCTGCAAAATCAGTTCACTATGCAAACAACAACATGAATTCGTGGAAATTCTTCACATCATCTTACCTCAATGATAGATTAAGAGATAACATTTTATATCTTCAGAGTGAACAAAAGTTACAACCATTGAACACCATGTAGAATTAAATTAAATAGTCAGAGCAGAAAACACAGGTTTAAAATAACATCATGATGCTTTAAAAAAACATGTGAAAACAAAAACTGACTAAATATGGTTAAAAAAAGGAGGTGATAGTACTTGATCTATTGATTTTATTTTTCTTCTTTCTTGAGAAATTATCTATTGATCTCTTTAGTCAGAGCAGAAAACACAGGTTTAAAATAACATCACGATCCTTTAAAAAAGCATGTGAAAACAAAAACTGACTAAATATGGTTAAAAAAAGGAGGCGATAGTACTTGATCTATTGATTTTCTTTTTCTTCTTCCTTGAGAAATTATCTATTGATCTCTTGGATGTCCTAGTTGTTCAACTGAGAGAACTAAAATGTGGACATAGACATTCTTTTCTTCAAAGTTGTTTCAGAAATTTTTCGCTATCCCTAAATCACAAGTCAAGTGAAACTAAATTTAAACATGCACGCAACTCTATATATGTGTGAAATGAAAAGCTAATGGCATAAATTCTGACCATGGGCATCTTTGAACTCGGGATGACAATAGCACCAAAGAAACCAGAGAAACAATAGGCATTTATTTCAACGGGTTAGGGACACGAGCGAGCATCGTAGCACAAGCTTACACTCAATAGGTAGCAATGATTTGGGTGAGGTAGTTTACAATTATTAACCTCAATGCACTCTCTCAATCTACTTGACTACTGCTTAACGCAAGTGTGCATGTTTAGTAGTACTTCTTATGATTTGGTTGCTCACTCTGATGTTATTTCTAAGACAAATTTCGGATCCATGTTGAATTTCTAAGTAAATGCCTCACTCTGATCACTAACTACCAAACTGATGCGACTGTTGGGATTCAAGCTCCACCATACATTTGTAGAATTGGGAATAGCCTAACTCATTTCTGGTTTAACAAAACAATATCAGTTGGTATCAAAACTTGCAATTTCAGCAACATAGTACATTTCCTGGACAGATGAGGGAATGTAGAACCCACATACGTGAGACACTGAAAAGGATGCCAGTGCATATAATTGTTGTGAAAAGCAAAGATGTGATCATCGTAGCAAGGTTCTGTATTACCAACCATGTGTCATGAAAGTGTTTAGGGTGTTCACAAGGTAAACAAAGCCCTCTGTTACATGTGTGACCTTTTTCATCCTCTCTGTCAATGTAGATGGGGTTGTAAGCATACCCACCGGGCTGAAATGATTAACTAATTATATTAGTTAGTAATAGTTGGTGCTGCCGATCTTCATTTTTATGCCTTTTCAATTAATATCCTGTGTTGTTTATGCATATGCTAATTGTTGAAAGGACCCACCCAGATTGTTCTAATGGCTTCATCCCGGAAGGCACTTGTCTTGGCGTAAGGAAAGGCATACATTATACTAAGAAAACATGTAGTAGGAGTGAATTAGTGCAACATATATGCTATCCGAATGTTAAAATAATTTACTTCAAATGGAACTTACTTGGCGTAAGGAAAGGCATACATTATACTTAATTTGTCAGTATATAACAGGCAACACAACTCCCCCATCGCTGCAATTGGTCAGTACATTCTGAAAAAAAATCTGAAAGATGACAACCATTTGAACTGATGTTATAACATAATGTTTGTCCAATTTTTTTTGCGTGTTGTGGAGTTCCATTATAAAATACTAAAAGGATCTTACTTCCAAGAGACTAAAAACCTGATGAAGCAAACACATGCTTTATCAATATGGATATTGAATTCATCCTGCATACTCTTATATGTACGCTCTGATCATGAAAGGATGGTCAAAAGAAAAGGGAAAGGAGCATTAACTCTAAAAAGCATACAAAGCACCTTACCATACATATAGGTATGTAAATACATCTAGATAAAAGGGGACACTATACAAACTCCAAAATGCTTCAAGCAGTAAAGTCGCAGCCACTCCAGTTTTTTCTTGCCATATACATAAAGATAATGTTGCAATGAACAAAGCAAATGCCACTTTGCTTAGAAATTTTTGGACGATGGGCATCATGTGACTCAATTGATATATTAAACGCAATTGTAGATTAAGTTAGTGCAACACATGACACTTGGCTGGACCTATTTGAAAATAGGATTCCTTAGAAGCAGCAAACTAAATTATATAAATATAAACTGGAGTATTATCAAGAGATAGAATTGTGACTTGTGAGAACCTGCATAAACGCGTCCCGTAAGCTGGTGGAATGCATTTGGCCACACGCAGACTCAATCTCTGACATCATTAAAGAAGCACAATGGATATCCTGTGTTCAGAAAACCCATGGAGCCATGCCCGAGCAACCTGTAGACATATTGTTGAAGGGAACACTTAGAAGTCAAATATATCTCAAGATTAGAGAAACTTATTTGCAACATAAAGTGTACTTCTCTATAAATTATTGTGAGTGTGCCAATGATTCGCCTTGTAAGGAGCATACATTCAAACAAATTAAGTACTGTCAGTGGCTCAGTGGAACTTGCCTTGATATTCAGCTACTCAGTTGATTGACTATTAGATCTTTGACAACGTCGCATAGTAAGAAATCAATCTACGTTTCTACATAGAGAAGAGGTTCTGTAGAAGTACCTCAAGTAGCATAGGCTCAAGAACCTCCACGGCGTCCCTTTCACGGCAACTGAATGTCACAATATATGTCTTTATCAGAAGAACAAGAGCATGTGCAGATTTAGAGCAAGAGAAAAAAGGAGGATCCCCTCCTAAGTAATTGTTCAAAGAGTCTCTGATTCAAAGAACAATTAAACATCAATTCTACCAATGAATCCCTGTAATGCTTCATTGTTTTGACTTCAGAACTAACTGTTTTTGGTACAAGTAAATCAACAAAACAATCAAATGGGCATTATTAGAAAGAATCACATTTACTCACAAAATAAATCTAGATTATATTACTGAACCCTGCAGCTTCGGTTTCAGCACAAACTGGAAACTCCGTGAACGGCAGGGAGGTTGGCTTTTTGGCCAAAATATTCCTTTAAAACCTCAACGAGTAAATCAATAATTAGACACATAAGCATGCTCAATGTAATCAGATACAAACAGAGAAGGCAGCAAATTTACCACACAGCGCAGGCCGCAGGACTTGCTCCTCCTCGCCACAGCGCGATACAGGCGAGGTGTACCATCGACGGCAGTGGGCGGAGATCGGGCTGAGAATTGGGGCTAAGATCGACCGTGTGGGGAATCGTCAAGGCTGTAGTGGATGAATAAGCCGACGAAGAGTGAGGCGTGCCCTCAATGCGCCGTGCTTGGAAGAAAATGGCGAGCTCGGCCATTACAGATTTCATTTATTTCCTCTTCTATGATTCCACAAACTGAATAGGTAAATTCTATGAACAAGCGCACAATTTTCATGCAAGAGATTGATGTATGATCCACCTAAACATTTCCTCTGCTAGATCTGACCGCCATCAGCATGCGCAGCCAGCTGAGGCTCATGTGTAGCCTGGAGGAGATAAGTCATGAACGCACACTTTTTTCGTCATCATTTGTATCGAACAAAGAACAGCATAATCCAGTAGAATAAGCACAAAGATACATATAGAAGTGCAGAAAAAAACGGATCTTGGGCAAAAGAAATCTAGGTTTACCTCTCGATTAGTGGACGGGATGGAACTTGGTGGCGGATTTGGAGATTCCAGTCGCCACTACGGCCGGTTCTCCTCGGAACGGGATGCGGGGAAGATGCACCACGAGGCCGTCGGTTGATTCATAGTGCGACCACGGCTTGGTGCCCTGGAGGAGTTTGGGGCGGGCGGCGGCCAGGCTTGGTGCCCTGGAGGAGTTCGGGGCGGGCGGCGGGCGGCAGCCAGGCTTGGTGCCATGGAGGATTTGGGGGAGGCGGCGACCGGGAGGCTTGGTGGGATATGGCACCGCGCATAGTGTGGCAGGGAGGCCCGCCATGGGAACGGCAGGGTGAGAGAAATGGAGGGGGGGGAGGTCTCGAGATCCCGTTCTGGAGCCGCCGCCATGGTTACAGAGGGCAGGGAGAAGAAAGAAAGAGGCGAAACGATAAAGATTTGGGTTTTCTTTTTGGCCTTGGCCCACGAGCGAGGTCGGGACGCGACCGGAGGGAAGCGCGACGAGACGACGAACGGATTTGGTCGTAGAGGTGGGGCAGAATAAGGAACATGTTCCTCCTTTTTAAGTAGTGTAGATATTTTTATTCATGAAGTGATAGAAGACCCCACAATTAAAAATCATTTGCATACACGATCAAATAAAAGAGTGACCAATGCTCAGGTTGGGTCAAAAGCAACATATAGCATTTTTTATAAAAGGAATATATAATAATATCGTGAAAATATCAATTACACCTAACTTCTGCACCGAGCCGCCGCCTCTGGACAACCCCTAGCCACTCCACTTTAGCCTCCTCCATAGATCGTTTCCCCCTCCGTTCGGCTCTGCTGGTGTCGGGGGGGGGGGGGGAATCTGATCGATGCGTGGAGTTTTTAATAAAAGTAGCGTCTTCAGTAGATTATGTTAGGGGTTGGTAGCTTCTTCTTGTTGGTTTCTCCTCAATGGAGATGACATCGTCTGCAATAAGTGATCTTCGACCTTCCGTTCGACGAAGAGATATCCTTTCCGGCGTCAATGGTTATGTTGAAAGATTGCAATTTTCTAGTTATGGACCTTTGGATTTTACTTCGCTGGATCAATTTTGGATCTTTTCTCATTGTTACCGCGAGGAGGATTATTCTCGCAGTTTTTGTCCTGGCTGCTACATTCTCGAGAATGGTGATTCGTCTTCTCGGCTCTCCAGCGACGTCGACAAGGCTGGTCAGTTGTTATTCCCCGACGTATTTGTGTTGACACTCTTGCCGATGTTGATTGACTACATTAATGATTGCGTGCGTGCACGCAGCCTTAGCATTGCGGCTCAAATTAAAATTATGGGACAACCTTCGTTGGTATTTACAGGTATATGGCTTGTTATCTATCTTTGGATGCCTTCAGTACAAGATTGGGACTTGGAAGAAGAAAGAGTTTGAAAACCTCAAAGATTTGGTAGTATCTTTTAGACTTTATTTTGTTATATCTTTGGAAACAACTCGTGTATCTCTACCATGTACTATTTGTTACTATAAATATATGTGGTATTGATTGTTAAAAACTTCAAGAAAAACCTAGCTTCTGCACCAATCACGATGCACACATCCAAGAAATAAAATAAAATAAAATGTATGGAAGGGGCATCGATTTAATAGTCGTCAAGATTTTCATCCTCACTATTTTCAAAAGTGGCCCCACACTCTTTATGATCCTAGAAACTTCCTTCTACATCATCCAAGATAGTCATGCCAAGATGACCCCAAATGCTTAAACCTAGGCCTTTGCAGTTTGATTTGTCTTAACCTTCCACCAGTGCCACACACCCTATATCTCTTATAATGATAATCTAGGACACGTGTCCCCTCCACCGGGTTAGACCGCGGCACATTGTATTGTCATTGTCGCTCCATCAAATTAGTCGTTTGGTTTCAATCTCACCGTCGCCCTTTGCCACGAGATGTGATCGGCAACTTTGTGTCGTCGCTGTTAAGACAATTTGGCTCACCTCTTTCCATTTTGATACTCCCTACCTCTAACCTGGTGCGTCGAGTTGAGAGGGAGTAATCCTGCATGCTCGGGCTACTCAAGAACACCCGGAAAAATAACCTATTGACATTCTTATAGTGTGACTAATAAATAGTACTATTTTCCTTGTGAAGAAATCATATGGAATATGCACACCATAAAGTCAAAAGAGCGTGAAGAAATTGTGTACAAACACGTTTTAACACGCATTCAACACGAACAGCACATGTAGTCAAGTCATGTAGAAAGAGAGCATGATTTATACTCTTTAACAAACGAATCGTTCATTGAAATAACTAACGACGTCGACTCGGTAGGACGTCTTGTCTAATTGTTCTTGGGTCGATGCGTAAGTAATACTCACTGAGCAAGTTACCTTGGAATCTTCCCCGACAAAATTGAGGAATCAACATCAAATCGTGTGGAGTATTTCCAGGTTTACTTAGCTTTATTTGTGAAGTGAAATGCCTATTTCGAGGAGTATTTCCAGGTTCACCACTCCCAAATTTAAAGCATGCACATCAAGTCCGAATTTTATTTAGCGAGTGTTCCTATAATCCTGCTAACCAAAGAGGACATTGAACAGCAATCACTAGCTAGATCGCGAATCGCGATATATTCCCTCGAACAAGAGGGCATTTCATTTTTCGCAAGTGCAAAGGTCTAGCTAGAAAATTTCAGGAATTCCGGAACCAGCAAGTGCCCAACTTGATAATCGCATCACCGTACCGATAGGAACAACCAGTTGTCCATTGATTAGTCGGGCTGTCGAGCATGATGAGTACTTCTAGCGGATTCGATACGAATTTTGGGGTGGACCGATAATCAAAAACTAAGAAGACTACTACCGTGCTGCTGAGTCTCGGTTTTAAAGGCTTTCAGCAGTTAGTGACTTCCAAAGCACCGATGCGTCAGCCTCGTGACGAGATCATCCGTAAGCAAACATGCTTAAGAAAAGAGAGAGCGATGGCAATTGTTTTCTGCTCTTGTTTTGGGGGGTGGACTTGAATTTTTCCAGGGTTTTGTAGAACGCCGGAAGTTACTTACTGTATCAACCAAAGTTTCGAATCTATAGTGACGATTAGCAATTTGCAGACGTAGGGAAGCATGATTTTTTTTTGTTCTTTTGCTCCTGTTTGTATCCCCTGTTACGAAAGAACCGATCATTGGGGGCAAATTGCGAGTTGGCGTGTGCCGTCCATGAAGGTTCAGCTAAGCTAGCTTAGGCGTGCCCCTTGCTCTTAATTAGCAGTAGGTTTAGGTTTAGCTGATGCTGGCTGTCGTGTTATCTGGCATGGCTGATGGTTTCAGTAGGGTCAATGTGGGCCGGTCTCGTGGAGCGTCACTTCCACCATTCTGATGGACCTAGATATCTCATGAGGATTGTCGATATATCATGGCATCAATTCCTTTTGCGCTCAACTCCTGTGCATCTTTGAAAGTTCAACGGGACCACGAGTCGTTGGAACGCCGTACGTCCAATGTTGTTATAATTCGAGATTTCAAAATGTTGGAACGAATTTAATTTGGTCTCAGTTGCCTTGAGCCAGGAAATGCTGGTGAATAATACTACTATCTTCATTCTAATGTATCCATATCTACAAAAAGTTTTTTTTTTTGGCGTGATACCTACAGAAAGTTGCGACATTTATTTTAGCACACCAAGGAAGTATAACTTATTTTCTGAAACAGTATTTAGTCGATCGTCGTCCATTTAGGCTCCCTTTCCTTTTGATCATGTGTCACATATATTTTTTGAACTTTGTGGCTGATGTCTTCTCTAGAATGCTTATCAAAGCTGCTACGAATAATTAGATATCTGACATGTTTAGGGAATGTTTGATTCATAAGAATTTCAAATGAAATTTGTTGGATTCTTATACATAGGAATGTTTCTTATAGTGGCCATTTGATTCGAAGGAATGGACTCTTCAAAAGTCATATGGATTGATCTCCTATACTACAATCCAGTAGGAATTCTAAAAAGAGGTTAGATATCTTGAAAAAATTCCTATGTGTCTATAACAACTACGCATGTACTTAATCTCTATAGAAATTTCCTATGTTTATTCTGTGGTGCAACTAAACGACGTCTGCAACTAATTCCCACATTTTTCATTATTGTAGAATTTCATGTCATGACATACTTTTCTTGCGGTTTTTCCTATATATTCCTACCCTTTTGAAATCCTTGAAATCAAAAAAGCCCTAGGTCCTTCTTCCCTTCAGATATCATTAGCATACAATATGATCATGATACTCTGTTATTTCTAAATAAATACCTAGAATATGTTATGAACCCTAAATGGGATCATGATCAACATTCACTAATGCGATATGGTTCCGATTAATGTTGAGTTGGATGAGGCACAAATATTTTCCAAAACCCTGAGTTGTAAGATGGAAGAGTTCCCTTTGTAATATCTTGGGGTGCCTCCCCGATGTAAAAAGCATATAGAAAACAATATCTCCCACCATCCATTAATGAAGTTATCAATAAAACTTGTAGTTGGAGGGGTAAATTGCTTTCCTATAAATCCAAGTTAATCCATATCAAACTTTGCTTCACTAGAATCCCTTCTTACCTATTAATTGTTATGAAATTCCCAAAGTGGACTATAAACCTGATTAATTCTCAGATTGCACATTACTTCCAGGATAACTATCAGGGACACCATAAACACCATTTGTCAAATTGGGGTAGACTCACTAAAAACACAGATTATGTTGGGATGTGATCCCTAATTCAGCAAAAAATAATTTTTTGCTTTCTTGCTTCATGGGTTGAAATATATTATGTAGATAACCACAAAATATGAAAGCAAAGTATTCGCTATAAGTATAACACTCGTAGTTCTAATATGTTTGACTACCAACATCTAGATACTCATAAACTTATTTTTGGAAGGGGTTTATGCGGGCAACGATGGTTGCTAAGTTAGGTTATGAGTGGAAAGTTGGTAATTGTAGGAAGTTTAAATTCTAGGAGGACCATTGGTTTGGAAACTGTAGCTTAGTCATTCGATTTTGGGACTTATATATGATTGATAATGAACATAACTAGTCCATTGTTGATGTCTAGGGTAGTACCTATCTAATGGTGTCTTCTAGAAGGAGCTTTGATGGTCCCTCGTGATGGGATGGTGTGATCTCCTTCAAAGTGCTGGGTCACTCCATCTTAGTGGAGAAGATGATTCTGTTATTTGGAAGTTACAAGCTAAAGGAACATATTCTGTTTACTCTTTATACTATGTCGTTGGAAAATTTCAGAGGAATAGTTTGAGCTCATATACCTTCAGCTTGGAAGATCCATGTTTCTCCTAACATATGTGCTTTTCTTTGGCTATCAGCAAATAATAAGTTACTGACTAGACACAATTTAAAGAAGATACTCCCTCCGGTCCATATTAATTGACTCTAATGTGGATGTATCTAGACACATTTTAGTTCTAGATACATTCATATTGAAGTCAATTAATATGAATCGGAGGGAGTACAACATTTACTTGTAGAGACTTGCTTATTTTGTGCTGAGTCTCAAGTATGTATACCTTTATTCTTTGATTGTGTTGTGGCCAAAGAATCATTGAGAAATTAATCTCCACTAACATGAATTTGTACTAATGTTAATTTGGGTAAAACTTCTAGTCTTTGGATCTGTGAGAATAATCATAAAATACCAAACATTGCCTACCCGGTTGCTTTATGGTCTATTTCGAAATTGCAAATTATATGTGTGTTTAATAGGTCTACTTGGTTTAGTATGCAGGTGATGTACTGAAGTTGGTCTACACACTTGCTCTATGAAAACTCATGTGTCCGTAGAAAGAAAAGAAAATCTTGAAGGTGTGATGAAGGTGCTGTAGGGTCTGGCGTTGCAGATGCCTCTACTACTTTGGCCGGATCCGGGATGAGGGTGTTGAATGGAAAGCTACAACAAATCAATGTCAGTAGCCTGGATGCTATTTTCTCTGGCCCATAAAGTTCCACTAATCCTACTCAAGACCGGGAGGCTTCAACTAAAGCTGTAGCGAGGAACATGGAAGTGAATGAGATGAAGCGGATGAACATGGTAGAGCTTGGTATCTTATTTGAATATTTTGGTCCATGTTTGTCTAGGTTCTATGTTAACATCCCTAGGGGTGTGTGGTTGTTGTTTGTCTGAGAACTATGTGGCGGTGTGTCGTGGAGCTGGGCGCGTCCCTGTGAACCTTAAAGTGTTATTTCTTTGCGTGTGTTTCTTAAATGAAATCGGCCTAGCAAAATAGTGAACTGGACAAAGCCATTTTCTTGAAAAAAAGAGGGAAAGAGATGGGAAGAAGAAGGTGGGTGGGTGTTCCTAACTGGTGGGCCCCACCCTCCCATCTCTTTGCGAATTTTCAGTTTAGCCATTTTATTTTTTATTAATCAAAAGTAGCTATATAGATTGTAGGGAGGCTGACATATAAGATTCACCATTTGCCAGGCTGTACCATGAAAAGAGACCGTCTATAATAAACTCGTGCGTATTCGGTGACGGTAAATCGCGTATAATCATATACGGTGACCACGACACACGAATACTTTGAGTGTGAACACCGCATTTTTTACTCTCATATAATTCGAGATTTAAGGATGTTCGCGGTGCGTGGGCGCGTGGCAAATATTTTGCGAGACCGTAGTTAGTCGCCGTCCTGTCGTAAAGAAAAGAAGGCTATCTTTTTTCCGTTCTCTCTCGGTGGGCACTGGCCGGCCCTTCCTTTTGGTTCCGCCATAAAACCGAAGCCTTTTCCGCGCTCTTGCTTCCGAAAGACCCAAACACTCCTGAAGACGCAACGCACCTAGCGCACCCACCCCACCCACCAGACAAGCACATGGACGCGCCCACCGCCACGGCCAAGCGCAAGCGGCCAGCCGCCGACATCGACATCGCCGCCACGGCCGCCGTCGAGGAGGTGTCCGACGCGGAGGTGGAGGAGTTCTACGCCATCCTGCGCCGCATGCGCGACGCCACCCGCCGCTTCGTCTCCCGCGGCGGCGCAGGGGCAGCAGCTGGCCCCGTGCGCGCGCCGGCGTGGCGCCCCAGCTTCTCCTGGGAGGACTTCGCGCCACCGGCGGCTCCACCGTCGCAGCAGCAGCAGCCGCGGCCACCAGCCGACGAGCGCGTGGCCGAGAACGGCACGCCGCCGCGGCGACCAGCCGGCGTTTTCCTCGACCTGAACGCCGAGCCGGAGCCCGAGGCGCCGACCACGCCGCGACCGGAGCGCGTCACCGCCTAGAGCCGCGCGCGTGGCCGGCGTTGTTACTGATGACGATGATGGTCCGGTAATTACTGCAGTAGCTTGATCGTTTACTCAACCCTCGGTACGTGCGAACCACTACTACTAGCACCCATAGCAGACGCCTCTCGCGATCTTCCATGTGCGAACAGGCGAGGCTTGCGAGCAGAGACTCCACTGATTGATTTTGATTAATCATCGCTGCTCCTGCATCGGACACGAAGCAACACATGGGGTGTTGATTACTGTACGGTTACTATGTTTACTTCGTTATTTACAGTGACTCCTGGCGCTATTATACTGGTGGTACTGAGGTTGTTCAGTAATACTTGTCGGTATTCGATTTTCGTTGTCGACAAGAATGTTTACTTCTCTGTTGAATAATATACTGGAACAATGGCAAGTTTATGAGTAGCACACTGATGGTATTAGTTAGTAGCACTACTCTTGTAATCTCTGAAAAATATGAAGATAATTATGATCACAGGATCCATCACAGGGTTCAGTGCTAAGATCGATCAGTATATATGCCCAGGATAATCCGGCGCAGAAAATATTCATTATACTGAAATTTTCCTCATCGTCTATCCCTGCATAAAAGGATAAAAATCATCCAAACCGTGTATTTTATATTAAGTACCACATAATAAATCCACGAGTAATTTATGTCGGGTGGAGATTTGGTGCACACGGCCTGGTGATCTTTAAAAAAATAAAAAATCATACTTATTTATGAATTGTTTTTAAAAAATCTGGATATAGGCAATGTTGTATCCCATAAATTTGCAAAATATCAAACTCAAATACTTTGTATTCTGAGTTACACAAAACTGACAAAAGTGTAGTATGTACATTTCACGTCTACATAAATATCTGATTTTGTCTATCACCTACTAAAAAAAATTCGGGTTGAGTTTTGCATACTTATATATTGTTGAGAAAGTGCAGAACTATTTTCAGATTTTTAAGACTTTTAAATATTTTTTAGTTTTTTCTATTATGAAGAGAACACTCGAGAGAGCAAAAAAAAAAAACTTTCCGTTTACTGTCGCCAAAAAAAGATTGCATGCTAGTGCATATCTTTTCTTTTGTTTGATCTCCCGACTGTGTGTAGTCACATTTCGAATGCGTCACAAACCACGATTCAACCACTCCCGGCCTATTCGCCTTGTCTAGGACAACTCTGCTTTATTCGTACGTCCAGTGAATGGCCGTGATAGATGGATAGATACAGTCTAGTGATCTGGTCTAGCAACAGTATAGTAGAAAAAGATCGGCCCAGTGCTACGCCTTTCGTTCCCGACCGTCCGTCGGGCAGCATCTTGCTACTATTCCGGCTAGCTGCGTGAGAATGTATTCCGCCTAGTACTGCTTTTTTCTATCGTGAAAAGAACTCCACATAGTTCCGTACGTGGACGAAGTACTAAAATTCAGTGAGCTGCTTTTCCCGTTATAGTAGTACCAAAGAGAACCTTTTAAGTAGTTATATTTTCTCGGTGGTACAAAACTTGTGTAAAATTTATTCAAATTTAGATGTATCTAGCAATATGCATTCTATTAGTGCTATTTATAGTGGACATACGCGAAGTCGTCGTGCTATGACTCCAAAAGATTAGAGCAACATTTATCACCAAGGACATGAACCATAGATTGAAAGAACCAGAATTGCAACCGCACCAAGTAACATGAACACTGACTAGATCTTAGAAGATCCACCGAGAAGAGAACTACACACCGCTACGTGCACCACGAGAACCAAGATAAGACAACCGTCTAATCATCCTGAAGAAGACACTAAAAAACCTAAGATGAAGAACTGAAACCTTCCGCCACACCTCCAACGCCCAAAACCACCTAAGGCGGGCGGACTAGCAGCGTCGCCGACTAGGGAAAAATACTCCAGACTAGTTTTTCTTTTTTTTTAGAAGGGAGATTAAATAAACCAGCGGCAAGTTGACGGAGCACATGTCCATTATAGAAGATGTTATAGCAGTGTAGGGCGTGGCCTGTAGACCAAGACTTTGCAGCGGTGCCATAGTCAAGTCAAAGTACTAGTAAACATGCATATTTCTCGGGCAGCTAAACAAGAGATTTGTAAGTTGATTACACGGAAGATTTCCTTGGCCGAACATAACAGATGTGGCGTCATCTCGCGGTTAGAGCTAATCGTCAGCTAGCGAAGTTATGGGTGGATGCCGAGCTTGTTTTGTTGACTATGGGCAGAGCCCGTCGTCGTCGTCGTCGTCTCCGTCTCCGATCGAGGCGCAAGTTGACGCGTTCCGTCGCTAGCTGTGTTGCCGCTGCCGCTTGGATCCGGCATGGCTGCAACCCGTCCACCACACCGCACGCGGTCCACGACGAAACTGTGTAATCAGCGATTCAGCATACATAAAGAAAGAGACACTGCATCTTGCTAGGTAGGGAGACTTGACTGCGGAGGAGGAGGAGGTGAAGTCTTCGCAAGCGGCGCACATGGACATGGACGTGGTGGTGGGGCCGTCCGCGTCGGTGCGTGCGTGGGCGCCTACGCCAGCACGTGACGTCATGCACGCCCGGATCGTGGAGAGGAATATCCAGACGTGCGGTGCCGGCGTGACCAGGTCGACGGACGGACCATTCCAGCTGCGGCCGGCCGCTGCATCCGATGCTACAGATTTATCAGTCCATCTTCAACCGGGCGAGCATATCGGACGAAAGTGGCGCGTGTTCATTTGTGTCGTTTCGCGGATAAAAAAAGATCGTTTTTTACCATGTGTTCGTTTGCGTCTGGATGTGTTTCTGGCGGAGCGACTCATTTTTTTTTCAACAATATTTTTCATTCAGCAAATAAAAAGCATAAATATACTACAAATTAAGCAGAAGCAAGACCTAGGCTACTTGCTACCTGACGGTCCGGCCCCGTTGTTGCGTCCCTCCCTCCTCTGCTTCTCCGCCGCTAGCCGTGGAGCCGCTAGAGCTCGGTGAGCAGCCGCGTCCTTTTACAGGCGCTGCCGCAGCGTCTCGTTCGCGGCATCCTCGGCTTTTTTGAGCATCTCGAAGGAGTCGACTAATATCCTCTGCTTCGCCGCCCTCTCCTCCGGGATAGGCTCATTAGGGTCATCAGAGGACCAATCGATATCGGAGGAGTCATCCTCTGCGGCGGCCGCCTCCCTGCGGTGTTCCATCTCAGCATCGAACACCGCGTGGTCCGCCCGCTCCTCCTCTGCTTCCTCCTCCGCATCAGCCATGAACTTCGCGTCCATGGCTGCGTCGAGGATGTTGTACGTGATTTCACCGTCCTCCAACTCCTCGTTGGAGCTCTCGGCCTGGGGAGGTGGAGTCGGAGGTGGAGGCGCAGTAGCCTGGCAGCGCCCGGCTCTGCTCATGGCAAAGGGGCCTAGTGGAGACATCGCTACATTGGAGCTTGTGCGTCGGCTAGGGTTTTATGTGGGAGAAGATGAGATGTGTGCGCCCCTCTTTATATACGCCGGAGGAAGGTGAGGGGCGCGGCACGCGTGGCACCGCCATTACTTCGTTCGCAGAGGTGGGCGGCGGTCGCACAGCACGCGAGGCATCGCCATTAATGTGCTGCAGACTGCCGAAGCGACGCCTCGGCGCCAGTACTATAGCGCCTGAGAAGACGCGTCGAGACTAGGTCGCTGCCAGGTGGCCCGACGAAACGTCCGGCTGACACAGGCGGACACTCGGCGCGTTCGCGCAGCGTTCGCAGAGACGCATACGAGGCGCATATTTAGGCAAGGTTTGCGTCTCCGCGGACAGCCCGATCACTATGTGTCAGGTCGCTGGGCCTGATCCCAGATGCATTTTTAAACCGCACGAACGCAAACAATTGCTTAGCTCCCATTTGTGTCACCCCTTTGCAAATGCCCTTAGGGGCATGGGCATCTCCAGCGGATCGAGACAAACGGACGATAGTGATCGTATTGTTTGCGTCCATACGGAAATGGTCGTCAGGCCAATGCTGTCTGTTAGCGTCGGGGGTTAGCTCTAGCGGCCCGACACATTTTGTCCAGCGAAGCAGGCCATTTGCTATAACCAAACTCACCAAACAAAATACAGAAACAAAGTAGTCAATATTTGAAACAAATTTGACGTATAAAGTGCGAAAATACATGTTCAAACTAATTTATGAACAAATTATAAACAACCAAACTCACAGAGGTATTTCCTGCTCGTCACATCTTCAGTAGAGCTCGCCGCGTCCAACGAGCTTGTGTTCCCCTCTTATTCGTCGTCCTTGGTGTTTTCCTCGTCGTCGGTGTACGCCGGTTGCGTCTCCGTGTCCACCCGGGCCCTCGCCTCCTTCTTCCTGGCCGCCCCCTCCTCCGCCTCCAACTGTGCCCACATGGCCTCTTCTGGCTCCTCCACCTGGCCGTCGTCGGTGACGGCGTCCCTCTCGTCCTCCTAGTGGTCGTTGGTGATGGCGTCCCCCTCCAACTCCTGGTCGTCACTCGGTGGGGAGCTAAAGCTGCTCGGCATGGCAGTTCTTTCCCACTAATGTCACCATCCCAACGGCTTGCCCTCACTTTCAGAGTTTTATGGCAAAGAGAGGTTGCTCCTGGCGCCGTTACTTGCAGAGATGAATGGCGACGGCCGGTTGGAGATTCGAACAAGCATACGTAGGACTTTTATTGAGCCGAGATGAATGGTGGCACATAAATTGAAGAAGGTTACAATTGCTTTTCCACGACGATCTGCACGTCATTCCGGGGGATCGTGCGTTGATCGACGCGATTGTCATTCCGGTGGCTGCCCTACGAGAGTTCTTATGCTTGGATTCAGCCTTGGGTTGCGCAGGTTGATAAGACGCATCGAGTGCCAGACGAGTCCGTGGGAGAAGCGAGTAGTCACGCGCGACCCCGCACCATTCTCGTAGACGCATCAGCGAACAAAGAAGTATATTTTAACCGTGCCGTGGTAAACAATCGTTACACGGAATATGCGCGGTCGGCATTCGGTAACGTGCCGTTCCAGCTTTCGACGTGCGCCGTGGTTGTCCAGCAAGCGCACACGCACGCACGCACCGGCACGGCGTGATACACGAGCGACCGAGCGTGAAACATGCGTGCCACTTTACAATATCTTTTGTGTGCTTCAGAACATGCATGTGCGTTGCTGCAAGGGAAAGAGACGGGTTGGGCTGGGCCGACACAGTTTTGAATCCTGGGAATTTTGAACGGTCTACTGATTTTTTTTCTTTCGTCAGTATGTGTATGCCACCAAGTGTGAACGACGTGACGCCGATAACGAGGGGCGCATATGACTTTCTATATTATTAAGAGTATTTTTTTCCAAGCAAGATATAGCGGCACACCATTTTCGAAGGAGCATGATGATGTTTTCTGTTGGGTCATCCCCACTACTCACACACCGATGTTGCCACACACCGTTAGATTTCCCTCGTGATTTATAAGTTCCTGCAAGTTGTAAGGTGTTGTGGCTTAGTTTGGTGCGACGATGGCATAACGGGAAAATCATTGTCGACTACAAGTTGTGGAAACAGCTGAAATCTATTTGGTAACAAAGCTGCGTGAACTGCAGCAAACTCAAACCAACTTAAACACGCTCGTCTCGTTTTACAATTTTAATTTCCTTTATCTAAGTGTTGCTCATGCTATTTTTTCCTAAAAAAACTACCCATATATGTATTTGTTCCTCTGATGCTACAACATTATTTACCTCATATATGATAATTGTTTCGACATTATATTACGCATAAATTACTAATAAGAGATAAAGAACAAATTATGCCCAACATTTGCGGACAGGGAAAGGAATGGGTTGGAACAAGATCGGCTCTCGCTAGACCGACAATGTTTTTTCACCGAAATTTTGGAATCTCCTACTAATTCTTTTTTGGCAACTTCCTACACTCTCAACTCAGGTGTTGAACCGTCGCGACAAGAGAAATGAGGGTGCACATCTCATTATATTTTCATTTTCCACTAATGGGATATCATATATTCTACTCCTCCTTGCCACCACCGGCCAGAAGAAGCTCCACCGCCCAACATCTCCACACCTCGAGGTGGCCACAAGCCATGACTTTATTCAAGGAAACGGCGCCTTATCCCTCGACGCCTTGCTCTAACTAGATGAGCAACGTAACAATAGAACAAACCCTAAATCATGCCGAATCTGGCAGCCAAGATCTGGAACTCTGCCCCAGCTACCGGGCATAGAGCCCTTCCTGGCATACTACCATAACTCCTAAGCCTACTCTATAAGGCCCACTCCGACCCTCCATGATCACACTAGACGGCTCCGCCGCCGATGAGCAGGAAGGCATAAATGTGAGTTGGCTATCGACTCTTGGCGAGGTGGGTGGGGGAAGAGAGAAAGAGAGGGGGAATGGATGTTCCACATTGTATTGTTAGAGGGGCAAAAAAGAAAACATGAACCAACCTTTCTCAAAATAGATAAATTGTGTTGTAAAATTATATCGATGATTAGAAAAGTGGTAACTTGAAAATCAACTTCCACCATTTCTAGATATACATATATTTTTTTGATAAAAATCCACAATATAAGGTCTATCGCGTTTGCATGTCTTCTCTAGATAATTTTTTTTAGGGATTGATTGTGCTTCCTTATCTTTTGCAAACTCCTATATTTGCTCACGTTACCGACCCAAACATGGTGCAGTTTTCCTTCATGTGCATTCTTTAATTTTCTGCTCCAAAAAACTACAAGATTATTGTTTAGAAAAATAATATTACAAGGACCAAATAAATACCTTGTTGTGTGTTTTTCTTCTATTTTTTCTTTATCTTTTTTCATTATTTATCTTTTCTATTTTCTGTTTTTACTTTATTTTTTAATGGTTCCATTTTTGCAAAACAATAAGATTTGATAATTGTTTTTATTCATTTTTTTTGCAAAATGTTCGGATTAGAAAATTATTCAAACTTTGAAAAGGTTCAGATGAAAAAATGTTCTAGCTTTGAAATATCATATGGGTCACGGCCCAATAACCCAATGCAGCTACGTTGTACGGAGGGTGCCCCCTGGACAGCATATATTAATTGGCCGCGTCGTGGCGACCGCACGAGCGAGGCCTTGTGATTAGGCCCAGGTATTTCAAGCCCACACAGCAATAGTCCCTCAATTTGTACAGACGGGCCTCTTGGTTCTCAGTTGTGCGCTCGGAGAGAGATGTTCAAGTTAAAGATCGAGCATAAACCATCGAGCGACATGCTTGATGAACAACCCAAAACAACAACAACAAAAAAAGATTGAGCATAAACCGTGCCGGTGCTCAGCTGGTTCAGTGTTGTTCTTACAGCTCAACTGGTTCAGTGTTCATTTTCAGCTCAACTGGTTTAGTTTTTCTATCGGAGAGAGATGTTCTAGTTAAAAAATCAGCG
Source organism: Lolium rigidum (assembly GCF_022539505.1). Taxonomy (NCBI): domain Eukaryota; kingdom Viridiplantae; phylum Streptophyta; class Magnoliopsida; order Poales; family Poaceae; genus Lolium; species Lolium rigidum. Next base: position 284,659,785 of record NC_061513.1, read on the forward strand.
ACAATTCCAGGAGCAAAATATGAATATCACGAACTCATATACAAGCATGGATGTCAGCAGACATGATCGTGACAGTAAACCATCTCCACTTCAAATCACAACATTACCTTTGTGTTCTCCAACAATTTTCACGCCTGTTTCCTGGAATGTTCACTCTCGTTCTATATCTGTATACAAGTGTCTGCAGTTGGCGCACTCGAGGAACTGCACCTAACGTGATTAATCTTTGGAGCCTTGTTTTAGTTGGTTTCTCAGTTCAGTTCGTCCGGAGCATATAAATATCCTGTGATTCTTTGATACTGTAGTATAACGATCTTGCGAAATTTAGTAAGATGTGGTGGGCACACGATCGAGGAATCGACAAAACTGATGGGAGAGTGGCGTACGTTAGGTGCCAAAACCGCATGAACATACCCTTCCACGATCGTCAGTGCACAAATCATGCAAACGGATTTGCCAATGCCAGCTAGATAGAACAAGAATGGTAGCGGGTACAATTTTACGTTAACCATTCGCACCTACTCCACGACTACTGCTTTGGAATTGTTTGCAACCGAGTGATCAGGGACAGGGAGAACATCGTCACTTAATTAAGAAACTGACTCATTCCCAGCTGTAGCTACCCCTTGCTCTGTATTGGACTATTGGTAGTTTAGCTCTATTGTAACATCTGAACTTCTTTGTATAGCTGGGTGTACGCGGAGAGCGGTATTTTGCCTCCGTGCTCCATACAGAGTCAGGTATTTGGGTAATACAAATTGAAAATAGCAGGGATGAAGATGGAGAGGGAAGAAAATACAGAAGAGAGGAAGACTAAGATGCTCGCAAGAAAGGGCGAAGAAGCAGGGAGATGCGGTAGCTTGTGTGTTGTTTTGTCTTAATCCCTACTTTCTTTGCCTTTTTTTCTTGTCTAGCTCACAATTGCAAAGGTAAGAAATAAAGTTTACATGTACATGCTTCCTAGGTTTAGAAGTATTGTTTTCGATGATAAAATATCATCTTGTTTCTTTTGGTATATGCGTAGTTTCATAGACATAACCCTACCACTTACATTAGAATTCTATAAGGCTGGGCTAAATAACCTATTTTCTATAATATTATGTCTATGGTACATCATAAATTATAATATAATGGTCATATAAGGCAGCAATTTCTTTGATATGACCGAGTTGTGTAAATATTACAAAACTACATTTTTCTTTGGTATGATAATGATAACGCATACGGTCACATAAGAAGAGTTACACTTACCTCTACGAACACGAACGCTCACAAGCAAATTATGTCCCCGTGAGGACCTCGAAGAGTGAGCCACCAAATCTCGAGATTGATGAACTCAACACATGATGTGTGTAGTCAATAGACATGTCTTCTCTAACTAAAAAAACATGACTATAATTCCTAAAATAAACCGAGAAATTTGCGACCACTGATTCCAAGTCTGGGACTTGTCCTCAGGTTCCACCATGAGGAATTAGCTTGATTAGCAAAATGAGAAACTTTCTAGTATGCCTGAAATTAATGTGATAAACTCGGCCTGCTAGTAAGTTTTGTTGTGGTGATAAATATGAGTTATGTGCACTTAGAGAAAAAGATAAGAAAATAAAGAAATTTTTTCATTTAGGCCAAAAATAAGTGAAGCATTTAATCAATATACTAAGATTTTATATCAATATAAAACGAGATGCGATAAGTACTGTGAACATTATGAACATATATTACCATTTAAGTCCATTAATGTGTCTCAGTATTTAGATATATTCGAGCTTGATATGTTTGGATATCCTATGCTGGACTTACGGACTGGGTCTGTTACGGATGACTTACGGGCTGATGTGTATTGAGTGGGTTGGTTGAATTCTGCATGCTCCCTGAAAAACCGGGCCACTAACTGATTTCTCCCGCTGCCTCTTGTGTAAAATCTGAGTCAGTAGGAAATTTTTGTATAATTTTTTCCGTATGTGTAGCATTACTCAAACATATCCAAGGTCAATCTATACTACTGATAAAAAATAATAAACTGAAAGAGACACCCAAGAGTACTAATGTCTGTTGCTGATGTAGGTGACTTTAAAAACCATCGTCATGCTCTCGTAGCCCTGAGATTATCTTCCTTTCTTATTTTATTATTTTTTATCAATATAAATATATTTCCTACCTCACTTGTTATCACCAGGATTTAACCGCGATCAGGAGGTGGGCCGCGATCAAGGTGGGCTTGGAAGAGTATGTATGGAAAATCCTGGAGCGGCCTGACACGAAGGAATTGGGCTGAATTGCCCGTGTATCTTTATGGTAGATTGTATGTTAGATTAAAAAGTTAGAGTTTGTCTCGTGTACGGTTTAGTGCACGCCCGCATTAGAAAGTCCCCTGGACTATAAATATGTACCTAGGGTTTATAGAATAAACAACAACTCACGTTCAACCCCAAAAACAAACCAATCTCGGCGCATCGCCAACTCCTTCGTCTCGAGGGTTTCTATCGGGTAGCGACATGCTGCCTAGATCGCATCTTGCGATCTAGGCAGCACAAGCCCCACGTTGTTCATGCGTTGCTCGTATCGAAGCGCTTTTGATGGCGAGCAACGTAGTTATCATTAGATGTGTTAGGGTTAGCATTGTTCTTCGTTTAAGCATGCTTACGTAGTGCAACCCTTGCATATCTAGCCGTCCTCACGCCTATCTCAGGTGTGGGGGCGGCACCCGCTTGATCATTATTTAGTAGATCTGATCCGTTACGATTGCTCCTTGTTCTACAAGGATTAGTTTAATATCTGCAATAGTTTGGCCTTACAAAGGGGGGGAGGATCCTGTGGCACGTAGGGTGGCGTTCGCAAGTCCTAAACGGGATGTTCCTAGGATCAACTCCATGTTGGTCTTTTGGCCTTGTTTAGGATCGGCTTACGAGCACCGTGCGTGGCCATCTGGCCCAACCTGGAGTAGGATGATCCGATTATGTGGTGAAAACCCTAAATCGTCGTAGATCTCATTAGCTTCATCTTGATCAAGCGGGACCACCAAGTATTCGTACACCCCGTACGGATCATGGGTGGATCGGCTCTTTGAGCCGATTCACGAGATAACTTCGAGAGCCGATCGAGGCTCGTATTTAACGTTTACATGTATGCCTCCGCAGGAAACTAAGCGAGGCAATCTCATCACCTTCCCGACCGGGTATAGGTCGGGTGGCACGCCCTTGCACTTCGCAACGCCGCGTGTGACCGGAAGAGCATTGCGGGCCGTCGCTCGGAGGGGTCTCAGCCAGCCGCAGCTCTAGGCTCCCCCGGCTCTACGGTGTTGACAAGGCCGCTGCCCGCCGGTGGGTTTTGGCGGTCAACACATTCGGCACGCCGGTGGGACTATCGTCTACATCAACCACATCGCCATCTACATCCGAGATGGCGGACGGCACGCCGATCACCTACGAGGACCTGCTCGATGACCTCAAGAAGCAATACAACGAGATCAAGGCTACCCTCGAAGCCGACCTCATCGGCTCTTTTCGGAGAACCCGTTCCGGTGGCATCGGATGGAAGGGGTTCTCACCGGAAGGTGCACTCGATGGGGTAGACCTTTCTTCCCCGTCGGAGGAACACACCGAGGGTCTGCGGCGAGGAGATCAATTGCACGGTGGCTCACTCGCTACACCGCCACTCTGAGAACTTGGTCAACGTGCTGGAGCGTGTCGCTCTGCGCGTGATCCAGGAGATCATGAGCCACCAGTACTCGCCGTCAGGGCCAGCTCTCGGGACTCATCAAGGAGAGTTGCCTTTCCAGTCCCGTCCACCGCTGCCATTTGCGTTGGCAGCACCTGCTGAAGTGCCGACTACACCGGCATTCCTCGTCTACGGATTGGTGGCGACCCCGGTGACTACCGGTTCTTAATGGAGGCGCCTAAGGAGATCCCTCATGGGTACGCGTGCATGTATGTGCCGGATTGTGGTGACCGGGCACTCACAAACCAGGCCGCAACATCGGGGACTCCGGCGAAGACGAGGAGGAACGTCGGCGACAGAGCGAGACGTGGCTAACTAAATACGCCACACCGACGAAACTCCCGAGCCCGGCTCCTGCAGGCGGCTCGGAGCTGGAAAAGCAAACGTGGCAGGCCAAGTACGCCACCCCGGCGAATCTTCGAGTGCAACTCCTACGGCCAGCACGGCGGATCAGATCGGTACCATGCCGAGAGACCGGTTCGGCATGATGCCGAAAAGAAGGGCGATCGGCTATTCCAAGCCGTACCCCGACGATTACGAGATGATCCCGCTGCCACCAAAATATCGGCTCCCCGACTTCTCCAAATTCGGTGGATCGGATGGCTCCAACTCCATCGAGCACGTCGGCCGATATTTGGCTCAACTAGGACCGGCTTCGGTGTCGGATCAGCTACGCGTGAGGCTCTTTTCACGGTCCCTCACGGGATCGGCTTTTGGATGGTACACCTCTCTACCGGCGAACTCCATCCGGTCTTGGAAGCAATTGGAAGAACAGTTCCATATGCAATACCATTCGAAGCTTCCGAGTCCGGCATTGCCGATCTAGCACAATTACGTCGAAGCGCGGGGAAACGGTGACAGAATACATCCAGCGCTTCGGGAATCTTAGGAACCGATGTTATTCGGTTCGTATAACCGAAAAGGAAGCCGTCGAGTTGGCGGTAGCAGGCCTTGCAACACAGCTCAAGGACATGGCCTCCCAAGCAGATTATCCCTCGCCGGCGCACATGGTTCGAAACTATCGGCATATGAACAGCGCCACCCCGACCTGTACCAAGACAAGTTCAAGCGTGCGGTAGTCATGGTCGATACGGAGGAGGATGAAGTGCCCGCGGGAGGCCAAGAGATAGCGATGGGCTGAGTGGACTCGGGGAGGAACCCCGTGGCCTCGCAAATGGGTAAAGCCACCGGGGCCGCCCGGGGATTTGATTTTGACGTGACCAAGACTGAACAAATCTTCGACCTCCTGCTCAAAGAGAAACAGTTGACGGTTCCTGAAGGTCTCAAGTTCCCCACGGCGAAAGAGCTAAACGGAAAGCCATACTGCAAATTCCACAACTCGCTTTCCCATGCCACCAACGACTGCCGGGTGTGGCGTCGGCACATCCAAGCGGCGATAGAGAAGGGCGGCTAATTTTCAACCAGTACGCCATGAAGGTCGACACCCAACCCTTCCCCGCCGTTAACATGGTAGAAATCACCTACCCCGAAGGTTGCCGACCGGGTCCCTCGTTCGAGCATCAACATGGTAGGACTCGGAAACCACTCGGCAAAGATGGAGATGAGGGCAGCTGCTCTCACAGCAAGGATACGAGATGAGGCCGCTCCACGCGATCGGCTCCGTCATGATGGCAAGCGCTATGTCACGGAGGGAGAGGTGAAGAATATAAGATATCGGCGACCCCTCTGCGATCACCTCCTCAACAAATATGTTAGTCGAATGGTCAACGCCGGCGACCCAATTACGGTGATAGAGAAGATCGTTTGGCTAGAGAAGCCGAGAAGATATCGTCGGCGAGGATCACGATGAGGAGGAGCACGAGCGCTGTGCCACGGAAGCATCCGGGGAGCAAGATGACGACGCCGGACACTGGGACCGCCCCTTCTTCGGACAACTCGCTGGGATTCAGGAATGAGCCGATTGCCAACAATCGGCAATTGCCCGAATGCAATCGAAAAAGAAGGAGGCAGCCAACGTGTCCGTGTTCGAGCGCTTAGGGCCTCTCCCACCACAAAGCAAACGCGGCTGAGTCACCTCGTTGGGCAGATCTTGAAGATTCAGAAGACGAGGGAGAAGTGGAAGAAGACGGTACCACCGGCCAAGGTGGTGCCCCGACGGACTCAGCCGTTCCCGAAGCGCGGGGTTCAGCGATTGCGCGGCCTGGAGGAAGCCGAAAGGTTGTACCGCATACGCTAAGAAAGGCACGGCCCGATGCTGGTCGCAAAGGTTCAGCGAACCCCGGATGAAGAGGGTCGTCCACGGAAAATGGAGTGGCGCCCTAAACAGAGGAAAGCCGATGATGAGACATCGGCTGGCACAAACATGGTACTCGTCTTGCCGACGGAGCGTAGCGCTCCACGACTCTACGGAGCACACAAGGTGGACGACAGCGGGCGCATCAAGTCGAGAGGTTGGGTTGGTTTCATCCAGCTCGACCAAGTAGCAAGATCAAACCAATGGGCAAACCAGGAGAGGCTGATCCTTGTGATCGGCCCCAAAAAATTTACGAAGGGAACTTACAAAACCTTCAACGAACAAGCAACGTGGAGGCCGATTCCAGCAATCGGCCAAAATTATCCTCACCTACCTTTCTGCCTGGGTTCAACATGTTATCCAACAAGGCCGATACCATCAATTTTCTTGACAGAATCGGCTCGGGGGGGCACCCAGGTATATGGAAATACGAGGATATACAACAGAAGCATCTCATCTTTTGTTGATGGGTATTGGAATATGGGGGCCGATGCACAGGTCGGCCGTACAAAAAAAAAAAAAAATGAAAAAATGAAAATTCGAAAATTTTCGAACACAGCCGATGCAGCAGGCATCGACTTAAGGACATGAAACAGCCGATGCGTAGCCATCGACTCTAGTTGTGCGAGGATTATCAAGCCTTCACCAAATCCGGGATTTCCAATCTGTGGGGCTAGTTATCGGCTGTCAGAGGAAGAAAGAGGATCGGCAGTTCTCGCCTCGAGTAAGAGCTCGGGGGGCAGCTCACCTTGAATGCTTTCCGCTCAGAGAAGCCGATTTGTGTTCAAATCGGCTGACGCCGCATAAGGAACTTCCCCGCACACGATCAGGCCCAGGTCTACACAGTTCATGCGCGTATTCCTCGTCTCTGTTTTGCATTGGCTGAGACTCGGGGGGGCAACAGGCCTGGTAGATTGCTCTGTTGAAAGGACCGATGCGTTGTTATCGGCTTATTACACATTGGCGGAGAGGCGAGTCGGCTCAATCAAACTCAGAAGAAATCGGCAAAATCAAAGTGGAGAACAGTGTTTCATTGATAGGCGGGATTTCTTACATAAAGAGCCAAATTGCTCTCAAAAGGAAATACGAGGGGATACATTGCCCCATCTACCACTACTGACCCTATGACAGAGGTCTTATCTACGGGCCGTCATTGTCTTCATCGTCATCATCCGAGCTCTCATCGCGCACCGCCGCCGATGGGCTCTTCGTCGCTACTCCCGTAGCCCTCCACGGGGGCTTCATCCCCGTCTTCGTCGTCGCTGCTGTCATCATCCCACCACATGCGAAGGCGCTTCGCCGGTGGGTAGCCCTCGAGGGAGTCGTCGTCGTCGTCGTCCTCCTCCTCCTCTTCCTCCATCACCCCCTCGGAAGAGGTGAAGTCGTCCCAGGAGAAGCGATCGTCGTCGCTCTCCTCCTCCGATTCCCCACCGGCGAGGAAACGGAGGTCGCTCTCCCCGTCCGTAGAGGACTGGTCGTCCTCGGACCAGATGGAGAAGTCATGGTCTGACTCCTCCCCGGCCTCAATGGCGCGGCGGATGTTGGCCGCATGAGCTTCTTGTGGGCTCGGTGCTGGCATCGGTTCGGGGGAAGAGGATTCAAAGGAAAGTCCCGACGAGGCGAGAGGAGGAAGAAGACATGGGGCGCGAAGGGTTTTTTGGGGTGCCGATGGTTGGAACAGAGGAAGGAGATGAAGGAAGCTAATCAATCGGCGCGAGTTAAATAACGAGAAGCCTGGTGAGGATTTAATGTATAAGTTCCCGAGGAGGTGACGCCGGGGTTATCGAATTTTGCGGAGAAGCCGAGAAGACAGGGCATAATGATGATGGATATCGCAACAGCTCTGCTGCTCGCTACGACATGACCCGACGAGAGCGTAATGATTTTGGAAATTCCATTTCCAAAACCAGGGGAGCATGTGTTATCACCAGGATTTAACCGCGATCGGGGAGGTGGGCCGCGATCAAGGTGGGCTTGGAAGAGTATGTATGGAAAATCCTGGAGCGGCTCGACACGAAGGAATTGGGCTGAATTGCCCGTGTATCTTTATGGTAGATTGTATGTTAGATTAAAAAGTTAGAGTTTGTCTCGTGTACGGTTTAGTGCACGCCCGCATTAGAAAGTCCCTTGGACTATAAATATGTACCTAGGGTTTATGGAATAAACAACAACTCACGTTCAACCCCAAAAACAAACCAATCTCGGCGCATCGCCAACTCCTTCGTCTCGAGGGTTTCTATCAGGTAAGCGACATGCTGCCTAGATCGCATCTTGCGATCTAGGCAGCACAAGCCCCACGTTGTTCATGCGTTGCTCGTATCGAAGCGCTTTTGATGGCGAGCAACGTAGTTATCATTAGATGTGTTAGGGTTAGCATTGTTCTTCGTTTAAGCATGCTTACGTAGTGCAACCCTTGCATATCTAGCCGTCCTCACGCCTATCTCAGGTGTGGGGGCGGCACCCCGCTTGATCATTATTTAGTAGATCTGATCCGTTACGATTGCTCCTTGTTCTACAAGGATTAGTTTAATATCCGCAATAGTTTGGCCTTACAAAGGGGGAGGATCCTGTGGCACGTAGGGTGGCGTTCGCAAGTCCTAAACGGGATGTTCCTAGGATCAACTCCATGTTGGTCTTTTGGCCTTGTTTAGGATCGGCTTACGAGCACCGTGCGTGGCCATCCGGCCCAACCTCGGAGTAGGATGATCCGATTATGTGGTGAAAACCCTAAATCGTCGTAGATCTCATTAGCTTCATCTTGATCAAGCAGGACCACCAAGTATTCGTACACCCCGTATGGATCATGGGTGGATCGGCTCTTTGAGCCGATTCACGGGATAACCCGAGAGCCGATCGAGGCTCGTATTTAACGTTTACATGTATGCCCCGCAGGAAACTAAGCGAGGCAATCTCATCACCTTCCCGACCAGGTATAGGTCAGGTGGCACGCCCTTGCACTTCGCAACGCCGCGTGTGACCAGAAGAGCATTGCGGGCCGTCGCTCGGAGGGGTCTCAGCCAGCCGCAGCTCTAGGCTCCCCCCGGCTCTACAGTGTTGACAAGGCCGCTGCCCGCCGGTGGGTTTTGGCAGTCAACACTCACGCCGCGCACTTTCTGTTGTTACATGAAGACATGACATGTTCATTATTAATTTAGTGGGCCCGTGGTGAGTCAAAACATGGAAAGATTATTTTTTTATACTAAACATTTTAACCTTTTGCAATTACAATGCATGATCTTAGCCACTAATGTTTTCTATTGTCACTAGAAAATTAACTATAACATAATAAAACAATCAACCAACGATATATTCGTTTTCGAGATCTCACTTGTACATTCTAAAGCACATATTTTACTGTAAATTATGTTAGCCTTTTATTTTGGAGGCACTATTTTTTAAAATTATATGGTTGAATTTATTCTTCTTGATCGTAGATCTTCACCGACAAATTTTTGCCACTTAGCTGACTTGCAAATACATGTATGTATAGATGTGTATTCTAGTTTATTTAAATATAATGAATAATCTCTAAGTGAGGTGTAATTTAATATAAAATACATCGATCAATGTGCTAAATAAAATTCTAGAATATACAAATTAAATATCTACCGGGTGTTTGTCCTTTGAATAATTAAATGAAGGAACTCTCAGTCAACTAAAGTTTACTTGTGCACTCATGGGGCAAAGATAATTATCTGACACCCCATGTCTTCTAGACCCCACACTGAGACCTCGCTCCCGTGTCGTCCCCCTTGGCAGCCCTGATGGCCTCCCCTACCGTCGCTGTTGCCGGGGAGGGCCACGATGGCGGTGGGCCTAGTGCCAAAGGTTTTTGGGGGTTGCATCGTGGTAGCGGATCACTGGTGGCAGCTTGGGACAGCCCCGGTGGTCATCTGCGCGCTTCGACTAGAGCGTCGCACCTTATCGCGCGGTGGTGGTGACATTCACTTAGGCATGGTGTCCGCGTAGGTGGGTTTCGTCTTCTCACGGCGATGGGACGACGCCATGGTCGTGTGGCGGCGGCAGTTTCCTTGGGTGTTCGTTCATGGGGCGGAGGCGACAACTATAGGTATAGCTCCCCGCCTAGATCCACCATCCACGCTCCCGATGGTCGCCCGGAGGTGCGTGGGAAGGAAGCACAGAGGTCTCACTGTGGTGTCGTGATGCGCCTCTTGTTTAGGTCGGACACCAGCGGTTCGACACATGCGAGTGGTTCGTGCGTAGGCTTGCCTCCTCTTTCGCCGGAGGGGGTTAACCAGCGGGCGGCGGCGTTGGGGCCTTCATATCTAACCAATAAAGGGGGTGATCCTTCGGGTCTTCTCGCACCAGGACGGTGCTCTGCCTGATGATAACTCTCACGCACTGATCTCGCCAGTGACGAGTTTCGGAAGGCTCCGCTGGCTATCTCCTTTACGCACAAGTTGCATGCAGATTGCTGGATCGGATGTGATTCGGCCATGTGTTCCCATATTTCCATACGTGCGGCTTCAGGAGGAAGTGCCGCGAAGCTTCCTTGTATGTTGTCATCATGGGTGGCGATGAGGACCTTGCGTGGTGGTTGTTGGCTTGCAGCTGCGACATTGGCGCGCAAGCGATGAAGTGTATGGTCCTATCTTTCAGGGTGAAAATCCAAGGTCTGTCTATAATTGATTGTGTCTAAGAATGGTCTTGTTGAAGATATTGTGTTGAGAGGACGTACTTTCTTCAAAGTGAAAATCTAATGTCCGATCTTAGTTGGTTGTGTCTGGCAATGCTCTTGTTGAGAACATTGTTTTGTGAGTGTCGACTATGGGTGGTTTCTTGGTGGCAGTTTGTGTTTGCGGCTATTAGGTCTGATCTCTGTTGCGGGTTGTTTTGTTTTTCTCGTCTTTGTGGTTTTGTAATAGGGATGTGTGCATCCATAATGTTTTTAGGACATTTCCTTGTTACAGAAGCTGGGTGTGATTGGTAACGTTCCAGATATTAATATATTTATTTTATTAAAAAAACTATGACATCTCATGCTTGCTTTGCACTTGATATCAAAATAATATCATTCGGCTCAACTCGTATAAAATGGACCTCTTTTTTGTGTGTTTGATCTACACTTATAAAAATGACTGATTTGTATTTGGCCAACTGCACGGTTTTACTTATAAGAATTTACTCACAGTATTTTGTGCAACCCTAACTAGGGTTTTAGAACGTGCGGCCTTATCGGCTTGGAAACAACTTTTTTTTTCCGTTGGCTTGGCACTTGTGATTTTTCTTCTTCATTTCTCTCTGTCACTAAGAAGTGTATCAGCTTAATTTACCAGATAGGGGAGTTTGTTGAACCTGTGACTTCTAAATGCAAATCCACAAGGAGGCTCGCAGTTTAAAATGAAACTAAAATTATCATCCAAAAGAAAATCGTAAATGAGGGCGCGCCAGTCCAGTCTTGGTCATGACCAGCATTCGGCACAATAGCATTGTTGTCTGTCTGAGGTGACTCGTCTCACTTTTGTAAGATCTTCAAAGAAACAGAAATCTCACTTTCTGCGCGGTGCATTGCCGTGAAGACGGACGCCAAGAACAAGAGCCGCAACACACCGAGCGCGCATGGCATGCAACGCGAAGTGACAGGGCGCGCGGCGAGACGCCAAGCACGTCGGCTCCTCCCCAGTCCGCGTCATCTCCCACATCGTATCCTCCGTTCCGTTGCACCGACCGATCGACGTTGATCATGACAAAAAGGCAACCGATCTGTCCGTCACATTCACAATCACACACGATCGAGGAGTCATCACAAGTCATCACCGGTCGTCACAAGTCGCAACCGCTCCACCACATCGGTCTTCTCTCTGCCCGCGCCTCTCCCTTCCCGTCCAGCGTTTTGCCCTCTAGTGCTCATCATCGGCAACCTCTCAAAACCAAACCCAACCGAAGCCATCCTGCGCGCATTGCTAGCATTCCATCTCCCACCGCCGTCGTCGTCTTCGATCGTCGGTTGGTTGGCATGGGGGAGGAGCATCGGCAGCAGCCGCCGGCGGCGGCGGCGGCATGGCGGCTGAATGTGAGCGACTTCCAGATCCCGGAGCGGCCCAAGGAGCCGCCCTTCTCCACCGCCGTCTTCCACCGTGGCCAAGGTATGTGTACAGCAGTCTCACCTCATACTTCATCTTCGTTGCCTGCACTGCTTCCTCCACTCTGCTCTGTAACCACATTAGTCTCCTTCTCTCGATCTTGTGCGCTATTGCGTCAAGTTAGTTGATTATTCGTACGTACGTCGTCTTTTTACAAAAGAAAATATAGTCCCATCTTGCACGCCGCTACCATTCAAGCAAAACTCCTTTGTTTTGTTTCCATCGATGTGAGACGAGTTGGACCGCTTCTTCGGTGACGCAGATACCACTGATTCGTTCCCCGCCAATCTTGCTTGCTTCAGTCCAGTCCTGATGTGGTTCACCAATCATGATAAGTATTCAATTATACACTAAGAACTAGTACTGCCCCATGACGATGTTCCCACCTCCTTCACCAACCGTGCACCGATCGACTCACCGAGCACAGCGCTTGCGTCCGTTCGTCGCACTGCTTTGGTTCCGAGGTGTGCTCCGGTGTTCCCCTCACCACACCCTCATTCATCATTAAACCGGAAGAGATCAGTTAGTCGATAAAGGGATATCAGAAGATTTTGATCAGCGCTAAAGTTTGGAGAGAGGACACTGAAACAAAAACCCTCCGTTCCAATCATCGTTCCCAAGTAGGTCAAAGGCAATAGCAAGGACCCCTAGCTACCTCTGTAATTCCATGGCCTTATCTTTTTTTTTGCTCAGATAACACCATCATAGTGATGAAACGAAATACTAGTCCGCCGACACAAGTGACTGTTTTCAACCGTTCGTTTCAATCGATGAAATATAGTCTTGTCGCCCTTGTCCAAAGAGTCACCCACACTACTATATACAATAGTTTGTTAAATGACACGAACAAGGGCATACTATATGTCTTGTGATCGCTGGGAGTATTTTCTACTTTGTAGCCTGATGATCACAAGAAAACCCAGAACGCGTGCTCGTCAGAGGGAAAGCAACCCACGGAACCACTGTCCGACTTCGACTTGTCATTCCTTCCACCTGTGACGCCTGCAGAGCTGCTTGCTCACAAATGGACACCGTAAAAACGACTGACCGACTAGGTCCAACGAAATACTAGTAGTACTGAAATTTCCGGGACCAAGTACCTCTGTAATTCCCTGGCCTTATTTTCGTCTGCTCAGAAAGCATCAGCATAGCGATGAAACGAAAACTAGGCCGCCCACACAACCAGACTAATATTCCCTGTTCGCTTCAATCGATGATATATATGGTCTTGCCGCCTTGTCCAAAACTGAACTGCTACTACATTAGTAATAATTTTGTTGAATGACATGAACAATGGCATATCTTGTGACCATTCGATTATTTTCCGCGCTATAGCTTGATGATCACAAGAAAAGTCTCGTTTCAAAAAAAAAAAATGATCACAAGAAAAGTTACAACGCTCGTGTAGAAAGCAACCGATCGAACCACTATCTGACACGTCATTCCTTCCACCTGTGACGCATGCAGTGCTGCTTGCTTACAAATGGACACCGTCCAAATGACTTGCCCACTGAAATTTCCAAGACCCCGTCGCTTTCCAGGTCCCGATCGACGCCCGTGAACTTGGGATCAGATTATTCATTGTGTTGGTCTCGGTTCGTGTATCAAAAGCTCAGCTCACACAGAGCCCAGCGTCCATGCGAGCGATTCAATTTTGCACTATATGTTGACACGACTTTTAGTAATGTCTGCGGTAATGCTATATGCTGCAGGTTCGATCTTATATAATAAAAGGCAATATATAAAACACCATAATCGTATAACTATGAATAACACATATATTCGATAAGAACCATAGTGTAAAGTATAGTTTATATATATTGGTTCTAGTGAATTTACTTTTGCATCTCTAAAAAATACTTTTTTTTGTTGCACGGGTACTCAAATCTTCTAAAATGCAAATCTAATAAACGGAAAGGGCACGGAAACAAAATAATGTTTGTTGAAAGGGTACTCAAGTCGTTTATGTGACAACCACTGACAACGTCAATATTCTCCAAAAGAGATGGTTTTAGTTTTAATTGTTTCATCTATATAAACACCTTGGTTGCATCTGTCTCGCCCCCTCCAATTCGATCATAGCCATCTTATACTTCCACTTGTCACCGAAAAACATGACGGATGCACTCATTTATCCATATATAGCTAGTTAAAGTGGAAAAATAACATTTATTTATACTAAACATTTTCACTTTTTTAATTACAACAGATTCTCTCATTTTTCATGTGTGATCTTAGCCACTATTGTTTTCTATTATCATCGGGATATTTACCAAACCACACCATAATACGACAATCATATCAAGATACGGTCATTTTTATTATGTAATTTTATCTTCAAACATGGAAATTGCACACGTACTAAATCGAATTTATATGTTACACCAAAAAATGAAATTAGTTGTTTCTTCTGAGGAACTAATTCTTAAAGTTCTTTGTTTAAATTGTATTCTTCTTGATGAGTCAAAAACACATGTCTAATACATTTTTGCCACTTAGCTTAACTACAAATACATGTATTGTATTTGTAGATGTATATATTACTTAACTTAAATATCATAAGGTTCACTAATTTAGGTGTAAATAAATGTAAGAGATATCAATATATGTACTCATAAAAGGCCTAGAATATCCTTAAAGAGCTCTAAGCTCCCAGGGTTGTGAGCCGCTGGGAGCGATCGGCAAGTCCCTATCATGGGCCGTACTAGAAGCAATTTAGCGATTGGCTCTGATTGATTTCTCGTACACAATATCTAGGAGGGGTTTGTTCTCTAATTGTTGCATTGCAAGTTTACTAGCCCACCCATGGTCAATAACAATCAACTCACATCACATGCTTACTTTTCAATTGTTATTGAAATAGTAGGATGTATTTAAATTTTCATAAAACCGGCATGTCTTTTTTACCTATAAAAATCATTATTTTCTATTTGGTAAACTAGGGCCACTTGGGATAGATATGCAGAGAAATTTAAACATTACATTTTCATCTGATTGGTTTATATGTACAATGTGTATGATGAAAATCCCCGTGCATGATTTCTTACTCATTGGCTACACAAGATAGAGTCCGGCACACACACACTTAAGCTAACTTAAGCTATCTCAAATCGGCTAAGATTATAAGCTAGTCACGTACGACTAGGTACGATTGTGTATGCTCCAAGTCGACTAGACAACTTTCTTTTGGGACATATCAATTGAAACTAACAAAGTAACAACATATCGATGTCTATCTACTTGACATGTGACCAAAATTGTTAAGAAGGTTGCGTGCCAAATTGGAAGAAGATACCTTAATACTTTAATCTGATGCACAAGGTACCCCGGGTCGCTCACTCCCGAGCAACTCCAGAACCCACCGTAACTCTATCCAACCCCTTACCATCTTGATCCTATAGCCTCTGTCTCTGGTGGCAACGGTAGCACTCGTGCCACTGAAGGTGGAGGGCAAGGGAAGCACACATCTGCTAGGTTTTGGCGCGGAGAAGCACATCGTCGGGTGCGCATGCGAGGGCTATGGGGAGAAGAGGTGAAAGGCGAGGCGGCGATCCTTGGCTGTTCTCCAGCACGCTATTCCATGGTGTTTGGGCAACTGTGAGGGATGCCCCGATCTGGGAAGTGTATGAAGAGTGCAAAACCAATACATCTATTTAGGACTTATTTTCCATTGTTAAGAAGCATATGATGAGAGATAAAATAGGTATAAATTTCAATGAGAAATCAAAACAAGTACTATATTATAGTCAACCCCCAAGAAAAATGAAACTGATAATTAACATGACATTATGAGACAATGTATACAAGCTAAACATTAAATATCTACACCATGTATATATGTCTATCGGAATGAATCAATAGGTAAAGTAAATCCAACTGAAAATACAGAATAATACACTTGGTTATTAATTTATATAAGCACATAACACATTACTTTATGATTTTTGACCAGGTCTACAACATACATGTACATATGGACCAACGCTTATAGTTAACTGGTCCAAATCATTAATATATCAATCAAAAAATTTAAATATTTTCTTAGAACTGGCTAATCAAAACATATTTTTTATTGTTTGACGGTAAGTGCACTAAACTCGCATATGATATCTTCGAAGAAGTGTACAACACATATTTTCAATCTGATATTTCGTGTAAAGCTCACACTTTCGATTTGTTTACATGGGTACAAAATTATTTTGAAGTGTAAAATGCTATTCTAAAAGGGTGCACAGAAACAAATTAGTACTTTTTTTAGCTATGGGCATCATACTCGTAACATTTCTTCTCTCGATATACACACTTCCCCTCCGTGCAACTCATGTGTCTGTTTCACATCCACCTCATACTTTCTCCTCCATCTAGTAGGCCCATTGTTAGTTAAAATAGAGAAACATTGTTTGTTTGTACTGAACTTTTTAACTTTTTGAAATTACCATCCATTCTCTCTATAATGCCTTGTTTGGCGCTAGAGTCTTAGTGGGGATTAGTAGGGATAATCCGCAACAAACTCTAAATTCCCACTTATTATAAATGCATATTTGGTGCTAGAGTATTGGGCGAGTTTAATCCCCGCTTTTCCCCGCCTTTCCCAAATCTTAGAGTATTTTTCTCAATCCTCAATACTCTACTTCTACCGAGTGGATTGGGGATGGTGTTTTGTGGGGATTTGGTGACGCTAGCGGTTCACTCTATACTTTAGAGTATTATCCACACTAATCTCTATAAACACTCTAGTACCAAACAAGACCTAAATGATATTGACCTACTATTTTCTATTATAGTTCTACCAAACAAGACCTAAATGATATTGACCTACTATTTTCTATTATAGTTCAAAATTTAACAGTGCCAAAATCCCACAATTAAACCAAGACACAATCACTTTTGCTATGTAATTTTATCTTTGAGTGCGGAAAATTCACCTTTACTTAATCTAAAACATATATATTAGAATGGGAATAATCTTAGTTGGATCATTGTGCAGACATTGCTTATTAAAATCCTTTGGTAAATAGTTTTTTTTCATGAGAGAAAAAAATCACACGTCTTCCAAAATCAATTCATGCCACTTAGCTGAACTATAGACATATGTCCATATAGATGTATATTCAAGTTTACTAAAAATATCATGTGCAGCCTCTAATGAGGAAAGAGTTTTCTCGAGTACACAAACATAGGACATAACAATCAACACATGTTAAATAAAAAATTCGCAAATATATAAAATATCAACGATGGGGTTTTCATCTAATTTTTGCATTGCTAGTTTTCTTTTACACCGATGGACGAGTGCAATTGGCTGGCATCCCATGCTTACTTTGCACTTGGTATCGAAATCGCTAGTTTTTTCGTGTTTGATCTACACTCTTGTAAAAAATGACTGTTTTATACATGGTAAACCAGGGGTAGGTATGAAGTGAAATTTACCCATTATGTTTTTTTTATTTGTTGTTCGATGCAAACCCTAGTGCATGGCTATTTTCTTGTTGGCTACACATGATAGCATCCACCACACAAGCCTTAAGTTGTTAGGGCATCTACAACGTGGCGATGCAAACGGACGGACGCTGCATGACCATTTGCGTCTGCGTGGACCGAAAATGCGTCAGACCCTACTCCAGCAGGGCGACGCAAAGTGACCGAACCGTCCGCGGCGACGCAACGCGGCCCAAATATGCGGCAGGTTTGCGTCTCCGCGGTCGCGCCGAGCGTCCGTTCGCTTGTCCCATGGGCCTGCCTGGCAGCGACCCTGTCTTGAGATAGAGCCAATTCAAAGCATAACGACTGGCGGGAAGGGCAACCGCCGGAGTGGTAACCGCGTCGATGGACGCGCGAACCACCGCGGAAGAGCAACCACACCACTCTCCGGTATATGCGCCACCATTAATCCCTGCTCTATAAGATCACTACGTCTGCGCTAAGGATCTCCAACTGGCCTGCACCATTCATCTCTAGGAAGCCATGAGCAACCTATCGTTATCGTCGGACACCGATAGCAAGGGGAAGCCGCCAGGATGGCAGCATTGGTGGGATATAGCTGCCACGCAGAGCAGCTCTAGCTCCCCGCCGACGAACGGTGAGGAGGGGGAGGCGGAGGCCATCACCGAGGACGGCGAGGAGGAGGGGCGGCCGTCGCCGAGGATGGCCAGGATGAGGAGGGGGACGCCATTCGCCACGACGGCCATGACAAGGAGGAGGAGGCGGATGAGGATTCAGATGCAAGGTGGACACGGAGAGGCGGAGGAGGTGACCGAGGAGGCAACAGCAACGAACAAGGAGGCAAGGTCCCAGGCGAGGGCCTCACGGACGACGACGAAGACCCCAATGACCACTCATCGGAGGGGGACTCAAGCTCGTCGGCCGCTTCGACCGCCAGTACCTCTTCCCAGGAGGTGACGAGCAGGAAGCGCATCCGTGAGGATGACGAGGCGGGGCCTTCGAAGAAGAAGTAGTTTAGTTTAAACCTACCAACTTGTATGTTAAATTTTCGTAGTTTGTATGTTTAATTTGTTCGAACATGTTTAAATTTTTGCAATTTGTATGTTCAAAATATTGATTCTACCTACAAATCTGAATATCTAAATCGTGTTAACTATAAAATCTATACATTCTAGACGAAATCCACCATAGAAATCGTGTGTAGCATAGAAATCTATGCATGTCTTCCTCTTCACATGCCGGTCTCGGCGGACGAAATGCGTCGGGCTGATGGGTTGCCCCCGACGTAAATGCACAATTCAAGCCTATCGACCATTTCGGTGTCCGCAGGCCGACGCAAACGGACGCGCGCGTACATTTTGAAGATCCAAAGTGCCGTCGCCCGTTGGAGATGCCCCTACCTTAAATCAGCTAAGCTTGGCTAGGCTGTGTAAGCTGCATACTCCATCCACACAGGGGACGCTTTGATTGTATAGCCTTTATCTTTTGCACAAATCAATTGAATATGTAGACAAGAGATAAAGGTAATAAAGTGGCAATATAACTAAGATGAGTTGATTCTCAACAACAGCTTACAAATTGTTAGGAAGGCCCCAACGCCAAATTGGAAGAAGAGCACGCAACATTTATATACTTAAAGGGTCAACTGAGACTCGCTGACTATGGGGCTGCTAGTTTTATGTGACTTTGACAAATCCACATGTTAGCGACTCAGAATCACGTGACTTCCGGAGTCAGCCAATTTGTAAGTTTCCTATGGAAAATTTCGGTGACTTCTCATTTCGGGGGAAGTGTTACTTTTCTTAAGTACATTTTTGCGAGAGAAAGGAACATTTAAGCAAACAACTAGTTGTTCAAAAAGCGTCAATCAATTCAAGGCCCACAATCTCATAGCCTAGCCGTTACACAGAAACTGGGCTGCTCGGTTTATGTTGTTACTAAAAAAAACCTTTTACATGGCCGAAATGTTGAATTAAGTTGTCAAAAAAAGTTTAGCTGACGAATACTAATCCTAGGGCAAGACCTGAAAGCTTTCCCAGCCACACGGCGGGCAACACACACAGACACAGCTGAGCCCCTTCGCTGCCGTCGACAACTTGTCACCGCCGACCTGATCCGGCAATTTTCGTCGTCCGTTGACCGCGTTGCAGCCAGATAGCTAGATGGTCCCGACGCCCGTGAATTTGGGATCATATTATTCATTGTGTTGGTCTCAGTTCGTGTATCAGAAGCTCAGCTGTCTATCACAGAGCTCAACTTCCATGCGAGCGATTCAATTTTATTGCATGTGATGGTTTTTCTTTTGGCGAACGATAGGAATCAGCTGGCTGTAGCTACAGCCGGTTTTTTTTTTGATTAAAAACCACTTCATTATAAAAGCAAGTAAGCCGCCTCATTAAAAATCTTCCAGTCCCCTTCGGTGCCCTGGTAAGGAAAAGAGTGCGAAAGAAACTTGCCGCTTATAGAATCGTTACATCATTTGCTAGCACACTTACAATAAAATCAGGGGGGTCCCGTGCCATACAGTTGACACGTCGCCCACACTATTTCTAGCTAACAAATGTGCTGCCAAATTTGCCTCTCTGGGAGTATGACTAAAGCTAATCCGAGCAAAACTACGACAGAGAAGGGTACACTCTTCATAGATAGCTGCCGCTGGACCGAGAGAATTCCCACCAAAATTCATCACCTCAATAACATCCATACAATCAGAGTTGACCTCAATACGGTTGCATCCCACTTGACTTGCCAAGATAAGGCCATCCCGCGAGCCCGGGCTTCTGCTGTAGACGGATCAGAAACATGAGGAATCCCACAACAACTCGCCGCGATAAACCTTCCATGATCATCCCTGATAATTGCGCCTATACTTCCTGAACCTGAATTCTCACAGAACCCCGCGTCCACATTCAACTTGACATAGTCTTCTCTCGGTCTAACCCAGCCAATTCTATTAACACCATCTTTCTTCTTCTTTGCCCTGGAATAGTTTAGGGTTAGCGCAACAATTGACTGTGCAGATCTAGGAGGAGATTGAACCGTTTCGCCATGGGAAACTTGTCTGCGTTCCCACCATATATACCACACAGCCACTGCTAGTATATCATTTCGAATGATCTCAGGGAACATCGGGGCAGCAGCTTGTTTATCTCGAAATAGAGCTTCCAAAGCCGACCCCCCATCCAATTCCATTGAACACACATGCGATATAAACTCCCAAAGTCCTAGCTTTCTCCAAATTTCAGTCACCCTTGGACGAGAGAAAATAGGCATGCCTAATGCTCTCACAATCAGATTGGCATAGGGTACATTGAGAGCTAGGCCTCATGTGGCGGTTGCCGGAACCCCATTACATGGTATAGCACCAAGCAGCGACCTCCATAGATGAATTTTTATTTTCGCCGGGACATTTAAGGACCATCTTGTCTTCCAAATAGGAAGAGTAGACGAGGTCCCAAACCACGATGTCCGTCTTAACTTCCTGCCATCTTGGAACTCCCATTCAACATGGTAACAAGACCTCACGGAGAAAACTCCTGTTTTTGTGAAGTGCCAAGAAATAAAGTCCTCCATACTTGTTTCGTGCAAAGGGAATATTTAAAATCCTCTGAACATCAATTGGCCGGAAGCATTCAGATAAAAGAACCTCATCCCACATATCAGTTTCCTCATCGATGAAATCAGAAACTTTAGCATAAACTATATTACCTCTTCTAGTGGTAACCCTCCCATTCGGGCTACTAGGAATCCATGGATCAGACCAAACATTAATATTGTTGCCACCCCCCACTCTCCACACATAACCTCTTTTAAAACTTTGAATTCCCGCCCAAATACTCTGCCAAGTGTAAGAGCTTCCCTTTTTTAATTGGCAATTAATAATATCTCCATCCGAGATGTACTTAGCTCTCAAAACAGAAACACATAGAGAATCAGGTTCCGAAATTAGTCTCCATACCTGTTTAGCCAACATAGCAAGATTGAAACAATGCAAGTCTCTGAACCCCATACCTCCTTGATTTTTTGGCACACACATTTTCCACCACGCAAACCAGTGCATATGCTTTTGTTGGTCATCATCTCCCCACCAGAACTGGGACATTTCAGAGATTATCCCTTTTATGATCTGTTTAGGTAGCTTGAAGACTGACATCGCATAAGCAGGAATAGCTTGAATGACAGCTTTGATAAGTGCCTCCTTTCCCCCAAAAGACATGTTCTTTTCTTTCCATCCACTTAAAATTTTGCAAATCCTCTCCATCAAGTGTTTGAAACAATCTGTCATGTCAACACCCACAATAGGAGGCAGGCCCAGATATCTATCCGTGATAGCCTCAGTCATAATATCAAGAATCGAACAGACCTCCACTTTTGTATCAATATCAGTACAAGGGCTGAAAAATACACTCGATTTAGCAACACTTACAAGTTGGCCTGAAGCTGCACAGTAGTCATCCAAAGCTCTCTTCAGACTAACCGCATTGGAAGCATCCGCTCTCATAAGAATTAAGGAATCATCCGCGAAGAGCAGATGAGAAACTGCCGGAGCTCCTCTACAAACTTTCACACCTAGAATATTTCCCTTGTTTTCTTCAAACTTGATAATACTCGAAAGCCCTTCTGCACATAGGAGAAATAAATAGGGAGACAGGGGATCCCCTTGCCTCAGACCCCTAGTAGGATAAATGAAATCAGACAAACCATTATTCAGCCGTACTTGGTATCTAACAGAAGAAACACATGCCATAATTAATTCCACCCAGCCATTATCAAAACCAAGTCGGATCAGCATTTTTTATAGGAAAGACCACTCCACTCTGTCATAAGCCTTATGCATATCCAACTTCACCGCACAGGTACCAAATTTTCCAACCTTCTTATTCTTGATTGCATGATAACTCTCATAAGCCACAAGGAAGTTATCAGTAATGAGCCTTCCAGGAACAAATGCACTCTGGGTGGTAGAAATAATATCTGGAAGAAGGAATTTCAGTCGAAAAGCAATTAGTTTAGAGATCACCTTGTATACCACATTGCATAAACTTATGGGGCGGAACTGTGTGATTAACTCAGGGCTCTCCACTTTAGGGATTAGAACAATAGTAGTATTATTCCAACCCTCCGGTATGACTCGAGAATTAACTGCTAGGAGAACTTCATCAGTCAGATCTTCTCCTATAATATGCCAGAATCGCTTGTAAAACACAGCATGCAATCCATCAGGGCCAGGGGCCTTAAGGTCTCCTATGTTAAACAAGGCCTTTTTTACTTCTTCTCTAGAGAAAGGAGATAGCAATTTTTCATTCATCTCATTTGATACACACGGTTGCACTTTATCAATTAGTTCTTGATCTGGTACCTGCACCTCCGCAGTAAAAAGGTGCTGAAAGTAATCTGCAGCCATATTCAATAACTGTCCTTGATCGTCCACAATATCACCCGCAACATTTTTTAATTGCCTTATGAAGTTTCTTTTTCTCCTAGCTGATGCCGATCTATGAAAGAATGCCGTATTTTGGTCCCCATGTTTCAACCAATTCACTCGACCACGCTGCACCCAGTACAATTCTTCTTGTTCTAGCAACTCCTCAATCTGCAATTGAACCTCACGTTGCTTGGTAATGGCGTCATCAGTTAGCGGACCCGATAGAATTTGATTAAGCTCAGACTGCAGCTCCCGGAGTCTCTTCCTAGGCCCCTTCAGAATATTTCTGTCCCACCTGTGTAACTCTTCATGAACCGCTTTAGTGTGATCACATAGCGAGGCTTCAGCGTGTAATAATTTAGCGCGATCCCATGCAGTCTGAATGATCGTTTCGACTGAACTTTCACAGAGCCAGCGAGCTTCAAATCTCAAAGTCGGCTGACCACGAGGTACGTTCAGCCCCAAAACCCTCTCAGTATCCACCAGAACTGGGCGATGGTCCGATTTCCCAAAATCTTCGTTAACTACCGCTGCCATAGGGAACATCGCAGCCCATCTCGGATCACAGACCGCACGATCGAGTCTCTCGCGGATTTTACCTCTTCTCCAAGTGAAAATATCCCCCTCATAGCCTAAATCTTCGAGGTTGCAAGAATTCAAAGCATCGCGGAAGGCCTGCATACACCTTTGTGATCTCACCGCGCCCCCCTCCTTCTCATTAGAATAGAGAATCTCGTTAAAATCCCCCATAACCAGCCACGGGAGATCCACTGCTGCATGGAGAGATCTTAAATAGTCCCACGATAAATGTTTGTGATCGGTACTTGGTTCTCCATAGAAACCAGTAAGACGCCACCCTGTATCATCATTCTCATTTATTCGGATGTCAATATAATTCTGTTCAACCTCCTTGGAAGTAACATTGATGTCATTGTTCCAAAGCATCACTAAACCCCCACTTCTCCCGTCACTTTCAAAAACCAAAACCTTGTCAAAAGCCAATCTTCTTCTCAAATTTTCTGCCTTAGCCTTACACAAATGCGCTTCAGACAGAAACAGCACATCCGGTTTTATCCGCGCCTGGAGCACCAGGAGCGCACGAACTGCCGAGGATTTACGCATTCCTCGGCAGTTCCAACTTAATAGTTTCATTGTGACCGGACAGACTCCTTGCTGGAGTCCGCCGATCCTACGGAATTATTTGAGTTGGAGCCACCCTTCTTTGATCTTTTTTTCCTGTCTTTCTCTACTGTCCCACCCACAGCCAGATGAGCCCCTGGAGCTTTGTCCAAAACCATAGAACTATGATCGCCCACTATATTATCTGGAGCTTGCACTATACGGTCCTCCTTCTCTTGATCAAAATCAAGCCCTCTTTTTGCCCCTGCACCATTGTTTTCCACAACCTGCATGTCAACATCTTTAGTTTTCACTGGACTTGATGCTGTATCTTGTAGATCCTGTGCATTCACTATATCTGTATTACTCATAGCATTGAACCTCCAGCTGACATTTGCATCACGGCCAAAAAAGCCCCTTCCCCTACCAGAAGGGTCACGCCCACGACTCCCGCCAAAGACCCCTCTACCTCCAGCCGAGAATCTTCCTTTCCAAGTCTCAAAATCTGTTTTAATAAAATCTCCCCACTTCAAGGTCTTCTCATCATGTTCCCCATTGCCACACTCCGTATGGATGTGTCCAAATAGGCCACAGAAGGCACAAAATTTCGGTATCTTCTCGTATTTCAGAATATAAAATTCTCTCTGTTTATCTCGAGATACAGTGACCACTCTGGCCAACGGCGATCTAACGTCCAATCGAACTCTGACGCGGATGAAGTTACCCATCCCTTGCACATCTAGTTCAACAGATAGACATTTACCAACCTTCTTCTCAATCAAATTCCTGACCAGAGACACTTTTCTATAACCTATTGGCAGTTTGTGAATCTGAACCCAAATATTGATAAAGTTCAGGTCGACTGAATCAGTTGGAGCTAACCCGTCATATGGTTCGATCGATACCGCATTCTGTCGGAATAACCAAGGCCCTCCTTGTTCAACTTTAATCCAATCCCCAAGGCAAGAGCACTGCACAGAGAAAATCTTTTCTTCCAGAGGTGTGAAAAAACAGTCCTCCCGGCAGAATTTGTTGTCGTTCGCGAACCGTTTTCGTAGCTACAGCCGGTTATGATACAAAAATTTGTTGTCAATAATATAATTTTGTTTCGTATGTAACATATTTTTCTTTGTGTGTACCATTTTCAATATGTTACATTGTTTTGCAATATTTTTATGCGTGTGTACCTTTTTCAGAAATGTTACATATTTTTGCAATATTTTTCTGCAGTATAAATATTATTTTTTCTACTTTATCCAACATTATATGAATGGGTATGTAATATTGGTGCAATCTCTCTATACCATATACACAAAATTCATTGTATCAATTTACACGCACTCACATGTATCAAGTTGCAATGACGTATGTAACATCAACAAAAATTCGAAAAAATCTATCTCGCCGTCGACCATGGAGAACTTCCACGGTCGATTCAATCGCCGGAGATGAATCCGCAACCCAGGATGCCGATGGTGTCCAGCTGCTCCTTGCCGCCCCTAGCAAGCGTCAAAGATGCCGCTCCCCCTTTGTGATCTCCATCCGATGTTAAAGATATATTTGATATAAGTATATTAGGTAGCCTAGGATTTGTAATCTCTACCTACCATATCTCTAGGATAGCTATCTTAGCCTTCAAATCTGTACCACTATATATACTCGTCCGAGAGGCTCAATACAACATCCAACACATTACGCCAAATCTCTCTCTATCGTTTAACATGGTATCAGAGCGGTGCCGATCCTAACCTAGCCGCCGCCCAAGCTACCGCGCCGCCCCCGGGGAGATCGATCTCCATGATCTACTCCGGGGGCCGCAGAACCCGTATGAGGGTTCGTTCGCCGATCCGTTGATCCGCTGCCCTCAAGATTTTTTTTTCAATTTGTAGATTGGTTTTCTTTTTGCTCCGTCGGTTGCTCGGCTGATGTTTTCTTTTTTGATTTTACCGATCATAGAAACGCCGACAAGCCGAACACTATAGCCACACCAAGAAGGGATAAGAGGAGTCAAATAAGCCTAAGACCCACTTTATTTGGTGACAAAACAAAAGACCAAACAATGCTGAAAATTACAGTGGTCGTACCCTCGGCCTACCATCCTTTGCCGGATATCAATCAAATCAATATATTTAGCAAATTACGACACAAAATAATATAACTAATCGTTCTTTTGTATATATAAGGCCAAAGGTA
Source organism: Lolium rigidum (assembly GCF_022539505.1). NCBI lineage: Eukaryota > Viridiplantae > Streptophyta > Magnoliopsida > Poales > Poaceae > Lolium > Lolium rigidum. The sequence goes on from NC_061513.1 coordinate 284,686,039, forward strand.
CTTATTATATTTTACTGGATCTACTTCGTACAAGTACCCTCCTCCTACCATCCTTTGCTGGATATCAATCAAATCAATATATTTAGCAAACTACGACACAAAATAATATAACCAATTGGTATTTTGTATATATAAGGCCAAAGGTACTTATTATATTTTACTGGATCTACTCCGTACAAGTACATGTTTAGTAACATTTACAATCAAATGATCCAAAACCTCAATATATTACTCAATAAATTCACATTTTTTGGAAGAGACTAAGCATGCCATTCTTTTGGTCTATTATCCTAATTAACTACACTAAACCCAGATATGCTATTTTTGAATTAGTGGATGCTACACATTTTTTATTTGTGGTATTCTATAAAAGCACACATTCAGTATGTTGGTACGACTACTCAAATGCCATGAAGTCTAAAATTGATAAGTTGAAATAGATCAGATTAGAATATATTAGTGTTTGGGGTAGGTAGTCATGAGATCCTCCTATGCTCCATATACAATGCTACTCCTCCTTCTTTTTCACTCGGTATAAACAACTCTTCTCCACCAACCTATTCCCTTCAATCCACTTCCACCTCGTATTGGGTCCTCAGTTTAGTGGCCCCTTCATGAGTTTAAATAGAAAAGACATCGTTTTATACTAAACTTTTTAACCTTTTACAACTCTTATCGATTCTCGCTACACGTGATCTTAACTGCTACTATTTTATATTATATTTAGAAAGAATAACCATGTCACAATTATACGATTAAACCAAATATAATCATTTTTCTTATGTAAGGAAATGCATCATTGAGCATGGGAATTTCACGTTCACTCAATCTAACACATGTATTACTATGTAGATATTTTAGTTGTTTCCTTTTTGACTCATTACTTATTAAAATTCTTTGGTTGGATTGTACTCTTCTTGGTTAGAGAAAAATGGCCCAATCTAGCTTTACAGATAAATTCTTGCCACTTACCTCAACTGCAAATATATGTCCATGTAGATTTTTACTCAAGTTTCTTGAAATATCATGATAGGCCCATAAAGCGGATTGAGTTTTCTTGAATACATGGATAGAAAAACTAAAATATACAAAATATCTTGTCTTCTAAATTTTCGCGTTGCTAGTTATTGGTCCACCCATGGCAAAGTACAATCAGCTGGCATCCTAGGCTTGCTTTGCACTTTGTACTGAAATATGATCATTCAGCTCAACTGGCACAAAATCGTTGATTTTTTTCTTCGTTTTTGGTCCATCCTATTTCAAAAAGGTTTTTCTGCACTTGGTAAAGTAATATCTCTTGGGATAGATATGTAGTGAAAATTTCCTATTATGTTTTTGTTTGATTTGTTGTATGCCGGCAACATATACGACGCAAAGCCCCATGCATGAATTTTTGTTCATCAGCTACACATTATAACATCCACCACATGCACACTCACGTAGTTACCCCAGATTGGCCAAGTCTCTGAATAGGCCGTGTGTGCTGCACAACCGTACCCCATTCGAGGGAGGCACTCGATTCCCATCTAGCCGGCGGGCCGCGTGCCTATTAGTGTATCTGAGCGGGCGACTAAAAAAGAAACATGTTAGCTTTATCAGTGTGAACGCCTGCTACTTATGGTTGTACCACATGCACAACAATGACTGCATGCACATCAATTTTCCTTTTCAAATATTCAAAATCATATAACTTTTGCACCATATGTCGAAATTAGGATCCGCTTTCACTTTTGAATTTCTTGCGGTGAGCTCTTCAAAACTAGATCTCATTTCTATGTGTTTTGATAAAGTTTTTTCTAAAGCAACTTCTACGTGTGACAAAGCAATTATAATGCGAGAAGATGCAACTTTAGTGTGAGGTGTAGCAACTTTGCTGCACATCGGAAATCTACATTCACAACGAAAGTTGCATCCCTACACGCCAAAGTTGCTCAGCCATCCATCAACATTTATTCGGTGGGCACCAAAGTTGCTTCGATGGACGCCAAAATTGGGCCGTCACAAACCATATTTGCTCTATCGAGTACCAAAGTTGCTCTGCAGGATACTAAAATTGCTCAGTCGCGCATGATAGTTCCTGTGTTGACACCAAAGTTGCTCTGTTGGCACCAAAGTTATGTCGTCAGGCACCAAAGTTGCTTCGTCACACATTCAAATTGCTCCAATGAACACCAAAATTGTTGTCGGGCACCAAAGGTTTGCTTTCATGTACCAAAAAATATACATGTTCGTTGCACACAAAAATTGCTTTACCGCACACAAAAGTTGTTTTGGTACCCAACAAAGTTGCTCTGTCGTGCATCAAAGTTGCTGTTTAAAAAAATTCGTCAAAACATATGAAAATGTGGTCTAGTTTCGAAGCTCTCATCGTGGGAATTCTAGAAGTGAAAACGGATTATAATTTCGCCGCACGATTTAAAAGTTACAACTTTTTGAAAAACAACAACGTACCATTTCTGTTATAGAGCTGTCGCGTAGTGCATCCGCCCAGAACTTTGACTTGGCACGTGCCCGCCGGAAAGAATTTAGGATAATCTTTTTGCTGTTGCAAAACTCAACTGGATATAAGTTATTGCATTTAGCTGCACTTCAAATATATTAATTGTATTCTAGTTTCCTTAAATAGTACGAGCGACCTCTGAAGCCGATTGAGGTTTCTTAAAGTCTATCTGAGGTGTAAGTAAGTAGAAGAGATAAGAATCCATGTACTAAGTAAAAGAATCTAGACTATAAGGAATATATATGCGTAGTGTGTCGTGTAACTGTTGCATTGCTAGTTCAAGGGTCCACTCATGGACAATTGGCTGGCGTCATCCATGCTTACTTTGGACTTGAGCCATATATTGCCAAGCCAATACTCGTAGTCGTAGACTCGTAGTACATAAAAAAGCAAGGCCGTTTGGTATTTTCGCTAAAAATAACTTTTTTTTACGGGGAAAAAATAACTTTTCACATGGCCTAAACGTTTATATATCTTAGTAGACTAGTATAAATGCCCGTGCGTTGCCACGGGTGACAATACATGTCGATGAACAAAAATATTGTTAAAATGCAAACATCACCTATGGCATTTTTCCTTCTAATAGAAATGAGATGATTACATTAACTTAATGGCTAAGCAAATATATTGGCAACCAAGATATATACAAAGTTTGGTGGCAATTCACAAGAGACCGGATAGCATGCATCCTCTTAGAAACAGGTTGGCATGCCTAATAATTCAGTTGCACACCTTCACTTCTCGTCCCAAAGCGACACTCCTAAATGAGAGAGTAAAACCGCACCTAACCCCTGACGTTTCCTACAACATCATGGTGTACCACAATGGGGTTAAATGTCCATGCTCCGCAGAATAATGAAAAAAATACACAATTGCAAACAATTGTTCTAATTTCATAAATGTGCACCGAATTTGACGTCATGTGATTTCCGTTCACATGTCGACGCTGGTTTTCTTTCATATATCGTCAAATATTGATTCTCTCCAGCTTCTTTCCTCCTCGGTGATCATCGTGTCCCACCAAACCTTTCAAGAAGCCTTACTTATCCAAACTTCCTCCATTCAGCATTGTCGCCGTTTCATAGTTATTATGGATCCAGTCATAGCCACCTGCTTGAATCATGTCCCTAAGCACATACTCATACATTCAGACTACAAGCTGACACGTTTTGAAGAATTTGTTATAATTAGCACATTTATGTCTTGAAATGCTACCAAACACATTAGGGAAATATTAACAAACAAAAAAAAACCTTGTACAAGAGGAGGAAGGGTGGCTTTCCTCTACTTTGTTCTCTGCATAAGCCTAAATTAAACTGGTTTCTAGATTTGGTGATGCCAGAAGATGATCGAGAGCACACTAAGATTGCAGTCCATCTAACCCAAATCAGTATGATGCATGATCATTTCCAAGGAGAAGCAATCTGTAGTCATCTTTAGAACTGCTCGTTGTGTGGCACCAGGTGCTTATTCTGCTCTACATTGTGCAGTCTCTGTCACACCCTTGGTGACAAGCATCTTCAGAATGTCGTCACTCTCTTTTATGGCTGAGTCGATTTAGGTTCACTGCATAAGATGTAGAAGAATAAGCGTCCGACTGTTTTCACATTAGAAATTTATCGGCTGTTTTCAAATTAGAAATGGTATGACCACTGTAGCCGGTCACACTATGTTCAGTTCTGACAACAATATCTTTATGTCTATGTAGATGATTTTATAAAAAACACATAATGAAGTTGATTTGTCTTAATAAGGCTTTTTCCATCAGAAAGCAGAATTGTAGAAAATTGCTGATGTGTTAATTAACTGAAAATTAAATATTAAACTTGCTTGTATGACATAGCCACGGGAGTTGTTCCTCTAACAGTTGAAAAAAAAACAAATTCATCTCTCAAGAATAAAGGATAAAAAAGGCTCGTTATACCACATTACTGAAAGGTAGAGTTAAGGTTTGGAGGTTTTACATAACAATTCAGAAATTGTGACCTTCTGTAGCAGTGCTGAATATAAATGGTGCCAAGTGCAAGCAATACCTAACCTTAAAAACAGTGTCCAACTTAGTCTCAGCAAGTGAGCCTCTCAAGTTCTGAACGTGGATCTTTGAAGTAAATGGTAGAATTCTATTCAAACACATCCAAAGTAGATACTTAGTAGAGATCGTACCAGTACTTTCATCTAATTGATCATGCTTCATTGCATATCAAACCACAAATAAAAGTATGAACCTGCACTAAATTCTTGATATATCTAACAAGTAACATTGGCACTATCCAGCCACCAAGGAGAACCGGTAGAGTATGCTCATTTGAATTTTACTAAAATGCATGTCAAGAGCTTGCTCCTAGTAGCTAATGGCAAATACATGGACATTGTACAAAAGGCTAGAGACAGGGAACCACCACGATCACATATTTTATTAGAATATAGCTGTGTATATCAAGCTATTGTCTGAATCACTAAAAATGTCATCACCCAGACTAATTTTGAATATACTAATCATTAACATACGGCATGCCGCATTCTTATTTTTTTGGCTGGGAATGTTGCAAGTCTTATCAATTCAGTATTTATGGACACCTACCTCCTAAAAGTTTAAAACTTCAGATTAAAAACTTTGAGCTGTATATGGTGTTGGTGATCAATTTGCGCAAGAGCAGATTCTGTTGAGTTAGTCCTATATCACGTCCAAGCTAGTCAATCAATCAACTTAATAATTCACGGAGAAAGCCCAGTAAAATCTAATCATTAAAATTTCAATCACACTGACAAGGGAGAATGTCAGGCATTAATTGTGTGGCATCATTCCAGTAGATGTGCAAGCACTGTTAGAAAAAAAAGAAATATTTACTTGCAACTCCATATACATGAGATACTTTAGGCCACGCTACATGAAAATAAGGTAATGATCTTAGGCTTAAGTAATAAGACCAAATCTAATATGGCTCCTGCCTCAAAATTTCTATTGTTCAATCTTTGTTGCCCATGTCAATAAACAGCTTCAATTCAACTTCATCATGCACATAGTATGATGCCTGCAAGTCTTTACTATAATCTAGGAAGAAATCCATATAGTAAAAAATCAAGGAACGTGGTGTACTCAGCTGCACATGTAATCAGGTAATAGAAATCCATATAAAAAATTCAAAGAACATAGTGTTTGCGGTCCTAAATGTTGTAACCAAGCAGTGCTTACTCAACAGTAGTATTAATCAACGTGACATATTTAGTGCATACTCAGCAGTGCTCGCTCCATGTGGAGATGATATACTCAAAATGTCTTTATAGCAGGAGAGTTTTCATTTCACAAACTCCGATCATTAAATAAGGCAACGAATGCATCAGGACCTGCTCGTTCTCTAGGCACACATCATTCTACTTTCTACACTTCCTATTCTAGAGCATCAGCTTGCAATGCAATCATCTCGAGTGACAGTAGAAGGCTATGATCTCTGAGTGACAGTACGTGGTAACGAGAGTGAAATAATCTGCAATTTCCGAGGCACACAAAATTCACTCTTATTGGCATGACGATGCAGCAAGGGCGACAAAAGTATGGGTTGCGACTTTGAAGAACAATGCATCCAAATAGTACCAAATTAGCATGATGAAACATAAGACTATAGCAACCTCAAGAGGAATATAAGCTTTATAAGCTTTTGCTACGACAAAAAAAATATAAGATTCTCCGTGTCAAATTCAGCGAGAAAGCGGTAGTACATCCGTGTGTTGCTACGACTAAATAAATCTAGAGCTAGATATGCGAACAATAAATTTATCTTCTAAACTTGCATAAAAGAAATCAGTAAATTACGAAGACAAAACAAATCAGTAAATCATAAAGCAGAATTCCAACAATATAGCTGCCTTCCATCTATTTGCCCCAAATTTTCTAAAAGCAGTTTCGTGGAGGCCATTAAAATGATGTTTCGCTCATTGATTATTCAAAAGAGCACATTTCTGTTACAGAATATACGCAAAAAAGAAAATAGGAAATTTGGTATCAAGTTCTAGAGGTCAACATCATGAAATATCTTCTTGGCATAATAGAGATTCTATTTGAAAAGATGCCACGAAAAATGAAGCTGCTCCATGTGAGGGTAAACATGAATTTATCTATTAATGCAATAAACGTTTACAAAATGTAAGATGACAGGTTACTCTCGGTAGCAGTGCACCTTAACAATTCCTTGTACCCTAATACAGAATACTTTAACGTAAATCATGTAGCAGGTCAAAGCAACAAGCTAATTAACAAATGTTACAATAAAGCTGAACATTAAATTAGGCCAAACAATCACTGAAAGAAGCTGCCAGATTAGCACATGCAGGTCCAAAAAACATTGCACGCTAGTATTGAGATATGAACACATTCAGAGGTCACCTGGCGATAACCTGCTCGCACATCTTCTGTCTATTCACACAACCACCAACTGCAATTCTTGTGATTATCAATCCTGCCCTCCGCGAAGACTACAGCTAGCTCCGTTTCTAAATTCAGGCTGTCACCATAATCAATCCCATGACCACATTATCCCTTCCAGCGATACATAAAGCGCCAGTGCCTCTGTTGATTAAAGTCCAGGCAACGTACCTCATCCAGACGGCTCGACATGTTCCCTTCACCTCCAGTGCGACCGTCGTGTGGATCGTCCCTCGCACGCCCTAGCGGTAAGCAGGGTGGATTGCGACACCCCATGGGCCACGGCGCAGTCTCGTGCACCCGGCGACCGTCATCTGTTCCTCCACTTCGCCGGCGGTGAGGAGTAGGCTCGAATTGACCTGGGTTCCACGTCCCAGATCTGATGGCTACGGGGTCCTACCACGCGTCGCGGAACTCCTGTCGGAGCTGCAGAGGTGCAAGGCCTGTAATGCCCATCCAACCGCAGACGGCGCGGAGCGTGTGGTGGCGCTCTCCTATCCATGGAGAACGGCCAGTGCTTGGGCGTGGGCTTCTCCGGTTGTCGGCTTGACCTTGTCCCCTGACGGTGGGGAGAGAAGATGGGCGGAGATAGCGGCGGCGGAACCCTACATCCTCTCATTCGCGCGAACGGCAAATCAGGTCGGGCGACCGGTGACGGCAAAAATTCTGGTCGCGTCAGGTGGGCCACCAGTTGGGCGGCCCATGTTGATGCCTGGCCCAGGCGGATGGACGACGAAGGGACGACCAAATTGGGGGAGAAGGGAGAACACGTTCCTTCTTTTTAAGTAGTAGAGAAAATGGATGGCGTAAAACAAAGTTAGTAGTCGTAGTACTAAAACAAAGTTATTAGTATTGACATTGTAAAATCAATAGCAGCGTCCTTGCTTGCACCTGACGACTATGGTCTACGGATCCCAGATAGCGTCACTCATTCGTCATGCCTTCACTACAGGACCCGCACGTGTTCCCTGCAGCGTCGCGGCGAACTCATATGCCGTCGGCAAGTTGGCATCGCCGACCTGATCCGGCAGTTGTCGCCGTCCATCGGCTACGTTGCAGCCAGCTAGTTAGATTTCGTACGAGAGAGCTAGATTGCCAGATTGCTTAATCTGTTTACCGAAAGGAAGGTGTGTGGCTGTGGCTGTACGTGTCAGGTTAGTTGCTTTGACAGGAGTCGGCTTCGTCTTTCCGTTTCTCTTGTGAGTCATGATTCCGTTTCCAAAACAGAAGAACTATCGAACACGACACGACACAGCAGGACCTGGACGCGGACCGTAAGGCGACCGAAGGGCTCTATCGTCACGTGTACGTTCATTCAGGAGGTCTCAGCTACAAGTAGCCCACAGCAACGCTCAAGGTGGCTGCAACCACGAGAGGTTGAGCCTGGCTGCTGGCTTGTTCCTTGAAAAGCTTGATCGATCGACCGCGCGCAGAGGGACACAGAGCAACTGAGCATGTCGTCGTCGGCGGGGAAGCGGGGAGGTGGAGGAGGAGGAGACGATGCTCCGCCGGCGACGGAGGCGTGGAGGCTGACCATGGGCAGCAGCGACACCATGCGCATGCCGGAGCGGATGCACCGTCGGCCGCCTTCCTTCCTCTCTGGGCTCTTCTCCGCCGCCGCCTGCGGTTCCCACGGTGCATACCCGCTTATTTTCCTCTGCTAGCATGCATGCATGTAGAGGCAGAATTGCTACCCTGGTTTGCTTCGTCTACTTCATTTGCTTTGTTTGCGACTTAATCTCTGCGACGGTGACGTGTTTGGGTGCGTTCTGTGCTGGATACGATCCATGTCGCTGATACCATATGCTCGCTCGGTCAGTTCGTGGAAAGGTGGTGGGAAGATATTACTGGTAATATATCCTTTCCTTCACCGCGTTGTACTGGTACTTACATCCGAAGCTTCCTTCAGTGCGCGGTCGCAACATTCTATTTACATCGCCCTTTTGTTGATTACTTAGCGCGCCTAAGAAATGTACGGCAAGATTCAGCTAGCTGCTTGCTCACAGTTCAGCTTAGAAAAAGCAGAACGAAACGAGCTAGGTTCAAAATATATAAATTCAACTACTTTCTACTTTCTGAAGATAGTTTAGCTGTATCAGCAGAAGAAAACGGGGTTGAAAATCTAGCGCTAATTTAGGTCTTGGTATTACTGTATTAGTATGACAGTACCTACCTCTAACTGGCTGGGTTACGAATGCTTTCACGTACGCAGCTAGATTTACTATACACTGCGTACAGTTATCTGAGTTCCAAATTACTACTGTATACATTCCACCTGGTTTGAATCCTTTTCCTCGTGCTGCTAACCCTTCACTGCTCCATTAGTGTCGAAATATGACGGGAACTTCGATAGGACTCGTTCCATGAAGTTATTTGTAAAAATTGCAAGTAAATCAATTAGTTCTCCGTCTAGCTACTTTCGCTCGAATTTGGTATGAACATGTTTTAGAGTTATAATTCTATGTTTAGTTAGATATATAAATTTAGTTCCTAAATTTTGATATCAAATTTATTCTGAGGTTGTTATAATCTAGACCCGCCAAAATCAACTATATATATAGAGATATTTTAGCAACTCCCGAACCATACGAATGTGGTGGCTTCTTTTCCTCTTGAATTAATTGGTGGGAAATCTTACTGATGTTTGAGGATGGAGCTGAACTCACCAATTATTAACAAAACAAATCTTTAGCACGCCCTTTAGTGAAGATGGTGCTATAAGCAACATAACCGACACTATTTGTCTTCTCTTTTAGCCTCATCCTGCCGAGCACATATTATGTTATTCAAAGGGAAGTGGAACTCCTTTTGATCTTCTGATTATGATAAACATGTCTGGTATGTTCAGGCAGAGACAAAGGTGCAGTTTTGTCGACAATCTGATCAGTTTAATTGGTTACTTGGGTACAGTCTTGTTCCACTAGATTGAGTGGCAGAGTCACCATTAACCACAAGTGCTAGTGCAAATGAGTGTACATGTACTATCGTATATAAATAAGTTATCGTTAGCGTCACACATATCCCTTGTAACTGCATTGGACAAAGAAGTAGAGAGCAATTTGACTCCTAGATGCAGTATCCGTGTGGTAGGCATGCATATTCACCAATCTGGGTGGAAATATGTAAACATATGGCAAATAGCAAATCAATTTATACCATCGCCTCGTTGTCTTCAGTGCTAATCATGTTGAGCACCAAACGCTAGTGCAAATCAGTCGTACTATCCTATATTAATAAAATATCAGGGATATCCCAATAACTGCAAGATAATATGCACATCAGTTTATACCAATGCTCGCTGTCTTCGGTCCTAATCATGTTGCACACCAGACATGATATTGTGATGTCTGCATCGGCATCTGGGGTTTTGGATGTAGCAAATATCTTGTAGTACATACACCTTCGTCTTTAGAATCATCCTGTCGGAGTCGTCAGCATTGACGGATCAACATTCATTGATTCTTTGTTCTGTAAAGTATAAGACTCTTCTTCTGACAATTCAGTTCCTCACTTCCTTGTCAAATCGTTTCAGGGAAACAGAGAAAAATTGCAAAGTACTATGAGAAGCAAGAGAGCCTTCTGAAGGATTTCAGTGAGATGGAGACCATGAATGAGCTGGGTAGCTTGACGGGTGCACCTACTGAAGTACAGATCCATCATTAAGCAAATGTTTTGCAAACAAGTTAACAGCAGTACTGACACTATCAACACTTGGATATTTTCTTAATTAGGAAGAGTTGGCGAGCCTGGCCAAGGGCGAACGTCTGGCCATCAACCTGTCCAACATAATTAACTTGATCCTCTTCGCCGGGAAAGTTGTCGCTTCCTTCGAAACCGTGTCGATGGCGGTGATCGCTTCGACGCTGGACTCGCTATTGGATCTCCTGTCAGGGTTCATCCTCTGGTTCACAGCCCACGCCATGAAGAAGCCCAACAAGTACAGCTACCCCATAGGGAAGAGGCGCATGCAGCCAGTGGTATTTGCTGAAACTGAAAACCCAAAATACTAAACTGAAAATTGCGCTGAAACTTTAAATTTTCTGAACATCTGATGGAATTGGCAGGGCATCGTGGTGTTTGCGTCCGTGATGGGCTGCCTAGGGTTCCAGGTGCTGATCGAGTCCGGGCGGGAGCTGGTCACGCAGGAGCACACGAAGTTTGACACATACAAGGAACTGTGGATGGTTGGGAGCATGCTGTCGGCGGCGGTGGTGAAGTTCTTCCTGATGCTCTACTGCCGGACCTTCAAGAACGAGATCGTCAGGGCGTACGCGCAGGACCACTTCTTCGACGTGATCACCAACTCCGTCGGCCTCGTCTGTGCGCTCCTGGCCGTCCGGTTCCACTGGTGGATGGACCCCGTCGGGGCCATACTGGTGAGCCAGCAAAGATTACAAAATTTTACAATGGATATGTTTGAAGTTTGAAATGCAATCTGAATGGAAATTGCTGTGATGGAAAATAATGTTGCAGATCGCGCTGTACACGATCACGACGTGGGCGAGGACGGTGCTGGAGAACGTGGGGACGCTGATCGGGCGGTCGGCGCCGGCGGAGTACCTGACGAAGCTGACGTACCTGATCTGGAACCACCACGAGGAGATCCGGCACATCGACACCGTGAGGGCGTATACATTTGGGACGCACTACTTTGTGGAGGTTGACGTTGTGCTCCCGGGTGACATGCCGCTCAGCCAAGCGCACGACATCGGGGAGGCGCTGCAGGAGAAGCTCGAGCAGCTGCCGGAGGTGGAGCGAGCCTTCGTCCATGTCGACTTCGAGTTCACCCACAGGCCCGAGCACAAGGCTGACGTATAGAAGCTATAGGGTGTACTAGTATATGTGGAGCTCTGTTTTCTTTTTGGCCATGCTCTTTCGCTTTGTTCAGCTATTGCTTGGAGGTGCTAGGAGCTGGTAAGCAGTTGGTGTATGAAAATATGATCCGAAAGATCATGTAGTTTCTTATTCTATCTATCGAGAGCACAACGCCATTGCTTTCTGGTAATTGACCAAGAAATAACTACCAGGCCGTCGGATTAGCCATTGATATTCATGAACTACAAAAGGGTTAAAAAGTTCATGTGGTGTTTTTTTTAAATGGGGATATACCCCGGCTTCTGCATCATGACGATGCACACGGCCATTTATTAGAAAAATGTTTCAAATAGTAGTATCGTTTACAAGTCACGCATCACCGAGAATTGATACAAAAATCAACCATCGAAAATAACGCATACTATGACTACACATCAACATAGCCTTCTAGTATGTCACCAACCAGACTAGCACAAGATATCCTGAACGACCATCGGGAGCCGTGTGCATCCAGAAGCTATGGCATCCCGCTGCCCCTCCGGAGAGAGGAGGGCCCAAAGCACGGGGATTAAAAGCTACCACGGCCATGGTTGAAGCCACCCCGGCCCGGATTGAAATTCTGACCATCGTCGCCATTCATCGTGGAAACAAGTTGCCACCATTGCACAGCCGGCACCCCCTTCTCCATGCGATTCCACGCAACGCCGAACAGATGGCGGAAAGCACGTCTAGCGACGGCTCCCCCAACCCTAGCCTGATGAATTGGACGATCCGCGTTGGATCGAATTTTGGATGTGGCTATGCCAGGAGCGACAAATTATTTGGGCCCCAACGAGCCCGAACCAAACTTCACTCGGCCCGCCTTCTGATCGGGCCCATATCACATGAATTTGAAATCTCCGAAACTTTTGGGTCGAGGACCTTCGTGTTGATCGCCGGCGACCAACGTCGCCAGGCCAACCGGAACTAAAGGCCCACCACTATAAATACTGCTGCAACACACTTGGCTTGTGTGTGAGCTACTTGGTGTTTCACTTCTATTCACAAGTGGTGGTGGGTTTGGCTTTTATCCTCTTAGGCACAAGAGGTGTTCGATGAAATGCCCGAGAGCATGATGTCTCTTGTGTTCACATAAAACAAACATGATACGAAGTGTCCGGGCCACACTTAAGCTTTCTCATTTATTTTTCCTCCTCGATCGCGGTTAGCAACTTGAACCTTTCATGTGTCATTGATAAATATGCATGTGCAGTTCATAGTTTAATTTCTATTACTTCTAGCTAGTTAGTTTAACAAATGCATGATGGTTAATTATATACTTTATATAATAATAATGCAGATGAATCGGCATTGGATGTACGGCAACCGACTCTGTGACGAGTTCATTACGGTTTTGAATGATTTACTCACTGTGGCTAATGCGAACAAACAGGGGTTTTTGTTATATGTCCATGTGCTGCATGTAAGAATCAGAAGGGTTACTCTTCCTGAAGAATCGTTCACGTGCACCTGCTTCGGCATGGTTTCATGCCAAGCTATAATTGTTGGACCAAGCATGGAGAAAGAGGGGTTAGAATGGAAGAAAATGAAGAAGGGGATGATGACAACTATCCTGATCATTTCGGTGATACTTTCATGGAGGATGCTGAAGGAGGGGAAGCAGAAGGGGAAGGTGAAGGGGAAGGTCAAGAAGAGGCAGGTGATGAGCCCGCTGATGATCTTGGTCGGACCATTGCTGATGCACAGAGAGACTGCGAAACTGAAAAGGAGAGGGAGAATTTGGATCACATGTTAGAGGATCACAAAAAGTCTTGTACCCAGGATGCGATAATAGTCTGAAAAAGCTGGGTTGCACACTTGATTTGCTGAAATGGAAGGCACAGGAAGGTCTATCTGACCCAGGATTTGAAAAGGTGCTGAAAATGATGAAGAATATGTTTTCAAAGAATAACGAGTTGCCCGCCAGTACGTACGAAGAAAAGAAGGTTGTCTGCCCTCTAGGTTTAGAGGTTCAGGAGATACATGCATGCATTAACGACTGCATCATCTACCGTGGTGAATACGAGAATTTGAATGAATGATCGGTATGCACTGCATTGCGTTATAAGATCAGAGGAGATGACCCTGGTGACGATGTTGAGGGCGAGAAACCCAGGAAGAGGGTTCCCGCCAAGGTGATGTGGTATGCTCCTATAATACCACGGTTGAAACGTCTGTTCAGGAACAAAGAGCATGCCAAGTTGTTACGATGGCACAAAGAAGACCGTAAGTTGGACGGGGAGTTGAGACACCCCACTAATGGAACGCAATGGAGAAAGATCGACAGAGAGTTCAAAGATTTTGCAGGTGACGCAAGGAACTTAAGATTTGGTCTAAGTACTGATGGCATGAATCCTTTTGGCGAGCAGAGCTCCAGCCATAGCACCTAGCCCGTGACTCTATGCATCTACAACCTTCCTCCTTGGTTGTGCATGAAGCAGAAGTTCATTATGATGCCAGTGTTCATCCAAGGCCCGAGCCAACCCGGCAACGACATCGATGTGTACCTAAGGCCATTAGTTGATGAACTTTTACAGTTGTGGGGCAGACCTGGTGTGTGTGGGATGAGCACAAAGAAGAGGAATTTGACCTACGAGCGTTGCTTTTCGTAACCATCAATGATTGACCTTCTCTTAGTAACCTTTCGGGACAGACAAATAAGGAATACAAGGCATGCACGCACTGCTTACATGAGACTGAAAGTATATATTTGGATAATTGTAAGAAGAATGTGTACCCATCGATTTCTTGCCCGACATCATAACAAGAAAGGCAAGCATTTCAACGACAAGGCAGATCACCGGCCGAAGCCTACAGAACGTACTGGTGTTGATGTATTTCATATGGTCAAGGATTTGAAAGCCATCTTTGGAAAGGGTCCTGGCGGACAATCAGTTCCGCAGGGAGTTGACGGACACGCACCCATGTGGAAGAAGAAATATATATTTTGGGAGCTAAAATATTGGAAAGTCCTAGATGTCCGCTCTACAATTGACGTGATGCATGTTACGAAGAATATTTGCGTGAACCTGCTAAGCTTTTTAGGCGTGTATGGGAAGACAAATGATACAAAGGAAGCACGACAGGACCAGCAACGTTTGAAAGACCCAGAAGACTGGCATCCGGAACGGTTTCAAGGTCGTGCCAGCTCTGCTCTTACCAAAGAAGAGAAGGTCATCTTTTTTGAATACCTGAGCAGTATGAAGGTCCCATCTGGCTTCTCGTTGAATATAAAGGGAATAATAAATATGGCGGAGAAAAGTTCCAAAATCGAACTGCCACGTGATTATGACGCAATTTCTTCCGATTGCTTTCAGGGGGCTCCTACCGGAAAATGTTCGAGTAGCCATTGTGAAACTATGTGCATTCCTCAATGCAATCTCTTAGAAGGTAATCAATCTAGAAGATCTACCATGGTTACAGAATGATGTGGTCCAATGTATTGTCAGTTTCGAGTTGGTGTTCCCACCATCCTTCTTCAATATTATGACGCACCTCCCCTTCACCTATTCGAAGAGATTTTCATTCTCGCTCATGTATTTCTACACAATATGTTCCCCTTTGAGAGGTTCATGGGAGTCTAAGTGGAAAAGGCACGAGGGGAGACTAAGTGGAAAAGGCACGATCGGAAGAAAATCGATGATATGTATGTATGGCCATTCTATGACTGAAGCACACCACACATTTCTACAAAATTCCAGCTTGGTGGATCCGTACTTCAAGGAACACAAGAATATTTTATGCTCAAACAACCCGGGGAAGCCTGAATCCTGGATTACAAAGGCCCACATGGAGATTTCGGCGGTTGGTTGCGAAAACATTTAATGAGTGACAATGATGCTGAAGATCAGCTGTACATGTTGGCCAAGTCACCATCTTCGTCTATGTCGACTTTCGAAGGGTACGAGAAAAATGGGAATACATTTTAGACGATCGCCCAAGCTAAAAAGAGCACCAACCAAAATAGTGGTTTCCGCTTTTATGCAGCAACCGAGAATGGGAAAAATGTCACATATTATGGTTACATAGAGGAGATATGGGAACTTGACTATAGACCCTCCTTTAAGGTCCCTTTGTTCCGTTGGAAACGGTTCAAGCTAACAGGAGGTGGGGTAAAGGTGTACGAGCAATACGGAATGACAATGGTGGATTTCAACAATCTTGGTTACCTTGAGGAACCATTTGTCCTAGCCAATGATGTCGCTCAGGTTTTCTATGTGAAGGACATGAGTAGCAAACCGAGAAAAAGGAAAGATAAAAAAAACGAGTACGTCATGCGATGATCCAAAGCGCCACATAGTTCTTTCAGGGAAAAGAAACATCGTGGGAGTGGAGGACAAGACAGACATGTCAGAAGATTATAATAAGTTTGGTGAAATTCCACCCTTCAAAGTGAACACTGACCCAAGCATGAAGTTAAATGATGAGGATGCTCCATGGTTACAGCACAATCGTAAGCAAGGGACACAAGCGAAGAAATGGTGTGTAATAATTTATTGTACCAAACTTTGTTGAGGAAAATTTCTCCCAAACTTTGTATGAATCATGTGAATTATATTATCTGTGATGTGTTTGGTGTCCATTTTCGAATGATTAGATTGATTCGAGATACCACTGATGATACATGAAATTTGAACTACAACCAATGATGTGAAGGACATGTCTAGGCCTAGGAGGACATCTTGGAATGTTGGAGTAATTTAGTCATACTCCTGCCTAGGCCTATAATATGCAAACTCGTAGTCTCCGTAGTAGTCGTCGTTGTACTGGTAGTCGTCGCCTTCTAAGTTGCCGCCGTCGTCGTCGCTGTCGTCACTATCGACGGGCGGCGCTCGTGGCTCGAACCTCGACTGGTACTGAGGGTAGCGCAGGCGGGGGATATCACCGGCCGTGATGTAGTCCATGACGCTCTATAGAGTCCGGCTGCCCCACCATAGCCGGCGGCCGGCCTCGTGGAAGTTCCCAGGATGCAGACTGCCCTCCTCGTACCTGGCGAGCGCCCTCTCACGCCGATTGATGAAGAAGGTGTCCAAAGTCTGCTTGTTGTCGGGATGCCAGCGGGGATTCATCCGCAGCTCCGGCGTGAGGCCGAGGTAGTAGTGGTTCTTGATGGCCGTCCGGCGCGTAGTACCCTGTGGGATGGGTGGGACCGACACGCCTCCGGCACTTAGGCTCCAGCCGGCGGGGACGCGGTAGCCCGGTCGGCAAGGTTAGTTCGAGGCGCAAAGCTCCTCCACCTGCTGGTAGATTAGAGTGGGTACGGTGGAATCCATGAGAGAGTGATGATGCTGGCCAAGCCGGGCTACATATGTATAGTGCGAAATGACGGGAAAAAATGGGCGCGGGAAGACAGGAGGCGTGAAGAAAGAGGCGGGAAGAAATGGCGGGAAGCGGGGGGAAATGGAGGGAAGACAGGAGGCGAGAAGCAATAGTGAGAAGAATTGGCGGGAAGAAATACCTGCAAGCAGGGGGAGAAATTTTGATATATTATTTGTATTTTTATGATTTGAAATGAATTAGTTTTATTTTTCTGAATATTTTGATATATTATTTGTATTTTTCTGATTTGAAGTGATTAGTTTTATTTTTCTGAATATTTTGATATATTATTTCTATTTTTCTGATTTGAAATGAATTAGTTTTATATTTTTGAATATTTTGATATATTATTTGTATTTTTCTGATATGAAATGAATTAGTTTTTCTATGAATATTTTGATATATTATTTGAATTTTTCTGATTTGAAATGAATTAGTTTTATTTTTCTGAATATTTTGATATATTATTTGTATTTTTCTGATTTGAAATTAATTAGTTTTATTCTTCGAATAGTTTGATATATTATTTGTATTTTTCTAATTTGAAATAAATTAGTTTTATTTTTTTTGAATATTTTGATATATTATTTGTATTTTCTAATTTGAAATGAATTAGTTTTATTTTTCTGAATATTTGGATATATTATTTGTATTTTTCGAATTTGAAATGAATTAGTTTTATTTTCTGAATATTTTGATATATTATTTGTATTTTTTCTGATTTAAAATGAATTAGTTTTATTTTCTGAATATTTTGATATATTATTTATATTTTTCTGATTTGAAACGAATTAGTTATGGAAAAAAGCCTTTAGTCGCGCTTGGTGAGATCAACCGCGACTAAAGCTCTTTCGCGCTGGAACCGAAAGCCAGCAAAAAAAAGCTTTAGTCGTGTTTGGTCCCACCAACTGCGACTAAAGCCCTGAAAATATAAATAGCGTGCGCGAACCGCCGCTATGTTCATCAGTTCCAGAGCTCATCACCCTCGAAGACATCGCTGCCGGAGCAGAGACGAGCGTCGTCGTCACGCCATCACGCCGCCCTCGCCGATGTTGCCGCCGTCCTCGCCGCCCTCGCCGCCCCTCGTCGCGCGGCGCCGGGCGCAGCAGCCGCCGCCGCCCTCGCGCGCCCATAGCAGCCGCCGCCCTCGCGCGCCGGGTCTCGCAACAGCCGCGCCGCCGTCATCGCGCCCGCAGCAGGCGCCGTCGTCAATCGCGTGCCGCGCGCCCCTGGCCCTGTCTCGCCACCCCTCGTCGCGTGCGCCGTCTCGGGCCCCGCGCGCAATCGCCAGCGCCGGCCTCGCCGCCCTTGTCGTAGAGGCGCCGCCGCCCCTCTCTCTCGCTCGCGTGGCAGAGAGCATCTAGCAGGCACGTACGCCTCTGCCAAATTGGGGTGTTTTTTAATTAATCAATATTTATTTTTGTAATTAAACGGTGTTTATTTTAATTTGGGTGTTGTAATTAAAAATTAAAAACATATTTTAATTTCACCACCGCCAAATAGAGGGGAGGATAGGGAGGGACTTCCGTCACCGCCACCAGTACCGCCACTGTGTAATTTGTTTCGCGCCACCGCCACCGGTACCGCCAAATAGAGGTGAGGATAGGGAGGGATCGACTTCCGCCACCGTGCCACCGGTACCGCCCTCGCAGGCCGCGTCGGCCGTCCCTCGCCGCCGGCGCCGCCCTCGCACACGCACAGAGAGCGTCCCCAAAATTATTGTTAATTGTTGTTTTATTCTATTGTTGTAAATATTATTGTTGGTGATTTATCTATTTAATTAATAAAAATATGATCCGGAACATATGGCGGCGTTCCACTAACTTTTTTTACATGTCTTCAGGAGTGAATATGGCAGACGATGGAGACCCGATTTTGGATAACTATGATCTGGAAGCTGAAGCACATACAAACGGCATCATAAACGGTGATATTCCCTATGTGCCGCCAGAAGATGAAGAAGACGATGTTTCTTCATATCTAAACCTTGACGGTGAATGTGAAGGTCAAGGTCAAGGCATGGACAATGAAACGTTTGTCGGAGGCCAAACGACAATCTACGATCTCGAATTGCAAACAACCACCTCCGGCGAGGTATATATATACATTGAGCCTCTGGTGATACATAATTTACTGATTTGAATAAAATGTATTAACGCAACTCTCTTTCTTTTTTAACCCTTTGGATCGTCGAGAAAATCGAGTACAAAGCCACGTGGAAAAAACCCAAACGATGAAACCCGGAGAAACGTTGACGATCGATGTTGTCGATGAAAATGGCAGGCCGTCGGAGCACAAAAAGCACTTGACAAAGTTTTTCAACCAATGCGGAGTGGTTGCTAGAGAAAACCTCTCGATCACCCTCCAGGAATGGAATGAGCCAAAGAAGGCATGTGTTGGTTTTACTTTTGTCGACAAGAGAATGAAAAAGGATTGTTGGAGAAAACTTATGGAACATTTCGTTCTACCTCTGGAATACAACAAACATGGTGAAGAGGGTAACGTGATTCCCGGTGGACGTGAGAGGAGAAGGCTAGTCAAAGGGTTCGCTCTTAAGAAGATGGGCGAAGCATTCCGGAACTACAAGAAAAATTTAGCCCTGGACTATGTCTCGAAGAAGAAGACTCCAGATTTCAAAGCACAATATGAGAGACTGAAAGATGTGTGGCTCGAATTTGTGAAACAAAAGGAAAGGGAGCATGCCAAGGCCATATCGGAAAAAATAAGGCAAATGCTATTATGAAAGAGTACAATCATATTATGGGGCCAGGAGGATACCGCACTTCGGAGCCTAAGTGGGAGAAGATGGAGAACAACCTGAGGGAGCGAGAAATCCCTCTAGGTACAAAGGGATGGGACCCAAGGGGCCAAAAGATGGTGGTACGGGCAAGGGGGATCACTAGACCCGGACACACAGAGGTGTGTTCACCAGAACAAAGTGTTTACTCCTACCGCCGCCCTTATTGCCGCAACGGTCGAAGCTTAAGCGGGGAAGATCAAGGTCAACAGAGAGAATGACCCGCTGACAATAGCCCTCGGGAATCCTAAACACCCAGGATATGTACGAGGCAAAGGCGCCATTCCGTGGAAGGAAGGGTTTCCCCAGGAAAATGACCCGTACAGTTACAAAAGCCGTAAGAGAAAGACGGACCGGGAACTTGGAAAGGGAACTATTTGATGTGAAGCATATGGTGCGTGATCTAGCAACAACAGACAGATCAGCAGGGCCGCATGAAGATCATGCAACGGATATCGGAAGCCAGCTGCGGAGAAGCAGCGTGGCTTCCACGGAGGTCCCGGCTGGTGCTAATGCACCGACGATCGATGATGCACCTGTGCCTCGCTACCCCGTGGATGATGTACAGGACATTATGAAAGAATGTGAGTTGTATCAGCCAATGAGGAACATTTCCTGGAAGGTGGCGATCGGCACCGCTTTACCTTGTAAACCTGGAGCACTCCACCACGACAATCCCATTCCAGCTGGCTATGTGATACGTCTGTTTTGCATCACTATTTTATATCATAATTTACTGTTATTCATTGATATATTTCATATTTAGAGATGATACTTATGTTATTTCACCTATTTTGCATGTTTCATGATTATTGGAGAATTACTCACCGGAGTCAGAATTCTGCTGGAAAAAGCACCGTCGGGATACAATATTTCGAAGATCAACAATTGACGGAAAATATACCG
This sequence comes from Lolium rigidum, assembly GCF_022539505.1. Lineage (NCBI taxonomy): Eukaryota > Viridiplantae > Streptophyta > Magnoliopsida > Poales > Poaceae > Lolium > Lolium rigidum. The sequence goes on from NC_061513.1 coordinate 284,706,835, forward strand.
AAGCTCCTATTTTTCCAGATGACGGAGCCAGCCAAAAGGGGAGGCCGAGGAGGGCCGCCATGGGCCCTCCCCAGGGGCCGGCGCGGCCACCAATGCCGGCGCGCCGCCACGTGAGGAGGGGGCCCACGACCCCCTCAGCCATCGCCCTTTCGCGTACTTCATCTTCCAAAAAACCCCAAGGTGCGGGGGATCGTCGAGGATAGTCATCGCCGCCTCCTCGAGGCGGAAAACACCAGAGAGAAAAGAGCTTTCCGGCAGGCAGAAATCTGCCGTTGATATTCCCTCCCGGAGGGGGGAAATCGTCGCCATCGTCACCGTCATCGAGTTGGACTTCATTGGGATCATCATCATCATCTCCACCACCGATACCGTTATCTCCACCGCTGCACCTCGTCTCCGCTGTAACATCTAGGGTTGAATCTTGAGTATTTCATAGGGGAAACTCTCCCGGTGTTGATTACTCCTTGTTATTGATATTATTGAGTGAAACCGTTGAATCAAGGTTTATGTTCAGATTGTTATCCATCATCATATCACCTCTGATCATGTTGCATATGATGTCTTGTGAGTAGTTCGTTTAGTTCTTGAGGACATGGGTGAAGTCTAAATGTTAGTAGTGAACTATGTTGAGTAATATTTAATGGTTTGATATTTAAGTTGTGGTGTTATTCTTCTAGTGGTGTCATGTGAACGTCGACTACATGACACTTCACCTTTATGGGCCTAGGGAAATGCATCTTGTATTCGTTTGCAAATTGTGGGGTTGCCGGAGTGACAGCAACCTGAACCCCCGTTGGTATATCGATGCATGAGGGATAGCAGGATGTCAGAGTTTAAGGCTGTGGTTATATTTATCTTAATTACTTTCTTGTATTTGCGGATGCTTGCAAGGGGTTTAGTCACAAGTATGTATTAGTCCTAGGAAGGGCGGTGCATTAGCATTGGTTCACACACACAACACTTATCAAAACAATGAAGATTAATCAACTATATGAAGCGAAAGCACTAGACTAAATTCCCGTGTGTCCTCAAGAACGTTTGGTCATCATAAGTAAACAAACCGGCTTGTCCTTTGTGCTAAAAAGGATTGGGCCACTTGCTGCAATTATTATTCTCGCATTTTACTTACTTGTATTTTATTTATCTGCTATATTAAAACCTCCTGAAAACTTGTCTGTGAGCATTTACAGTGAATCCTTCATCGAAACTGCTTTTCAACACCTTCTGCTCCTCGTTGGGTTCGACACTCTTATTTATCGTAAGTACTACGATACACCCCCTATACTTATGGGTCATCAAGACTATTTTCTGGCGCCGTTGCCGGGGAGTGAAGCGCTATCGGTAAGTGGAATTGGTAAGGAAAACTTTTACTGTATGTGCAGTTTTTATTTCTGCCGCCTGCTATAATTCATTATGGAGAGATCTTCTCTTGAATTCCTATTTGGAAAATCTACTACTACTGCAAAGGTAGTGGATGAGACGCCAGGTGAGAAAGTGATTCCATATAAAATACCTATGAAAATTATTAAACGTGTTGTGGATAACCGCTATGAAGGGGATGGAACTGTCCATCCTGGAGATTATTTACTGTTTTTACATGAATTATGCGGGTTATTCAAGTGTGCAGGTATTTCTATGGATGAAGTTAGGAAGAAACTATTCTCTATGTCGCTGTCTGGTAAAGCGGCGCATTGGTATAAACTGCTGAAAAATGGGCATTCTCTTGATTGGAAGGATATTATACCTCTATTTTATTCTAAATTCTATCCTCCAAGTGAAATTCACAAAGACCGAAACCGCATATATAATTTCTGGCCTCGTGATAGAGAGTGTATTGCCCAAGCATGGGGGAGATTGAAGTCTTTAATGCTCAAATGCCCCATTCATGAGCTTCCTGGTAATATCATCATTGATAATTTTTATGCAAGACTTTCTTTTCAAGATAAAACCTTGCTGGATACTACTTGTTCTGGATCATTCACGCGCAACAAAGAAGAGTTTAAATGGGACCTTCTTGATCGGATTCAGGAGAATACTGAAGGATGGGAGAACGACAAAGGTAGAGAGTCGGTATAAATTATGATTATGAATGCATTGAAACTTTTATGGATACCGATAAATTTCGAAATATGAGTGCTACTTATGGTCTTGACTCTCAAGTTGTTGCAAATTTTTATAAAGCTTTTGCCTCTTGATACGTCTCCGACGTATCGATAATTTCTTATGTTCCATGCCATATTATTGATGATACCTACATGTTTTATGCACACTTTATGTCATATTCGTGCATTTTCTGGAACTAACCTATTAACAAGATGCCGAAGAGCCGATTCTTGTGTTTCTACGTTGTTTTTGGTTTCAGAAATCCTAGTAACGAAATATTCTCGGAATTGGACGAAATCAAAACCCAGGGTCCTATTTTGCCACGAAGCTTCCGGAAGACCGAAGAGGAGTCGAAGTGGGGCCACGAGGGGCCGCCGTCATAGGGCGGCATGGCCCAGGCCTTGGCCGCGCCGACCTGTGGTGTGGGGCCCTCGTGTGGCCCCCCACGTTGCACTTCCGCCTACTTAAAGCCTCCGTCGCGAAACCCCCAGTACGAAGAACCACGATACGGAAAACCTTCCAGATACGCCGCCGCCGCCAATCCCATCTCGGGGGATTCTGGAGATCTCCTCTGGCACCCTGCCGGAGAGGGGATTCATCTCCCGGAGGACTCTACACCGCCATGGTCGCCTCCGGAGTGATGAGTGAGTAGTTCACCCCTGGACTATGGGTCCATAGCAGTAGCTAGATGGTTGTCTTCTCCTCATTGTGCTTCATTGTTGGATCTTGTGAGCTGCCTAACATGATCAAGATCATCTATCCGTAATGCTATATGTTGTGTTTGTCGGGATCCGATGGATAGAGAATACCATGTTATGTTAATTATCAAGTTATTACCTATGTGTTGTTTATGATCTTGCATGCTCTCCGTTATTAGTAGAGGCTCGGCCAAGTTTTTGCTCTTAACTCCAAGAGGGAGTATTTATGCTCGATAGTGGGTTCATGCCCGCATTGATACCGGGACGATGACGAGAAAGTTCTAAGGTTGTGTTGTGCTCGTTGCCACTAGGGATAAAACATTGATGCTATGTCTAAGGATGTAGTTGTCGATTACATTACGCACCATACTTAATGCAATTGTCTGTTGCTTTGCAACTTAATACTGGAAGGGGTTCGGATGATAACTCTGAAGGTGGACTTTTTAGGCATAGATGCGGTTGGATGGCGGTCTATGTACTTTGTCGTAATGCCCAATTAAATCTCACTATACTTATCATGACATGTATGTGCATTGTTATGCCCTCTCTATTTGTCAATTGCCCGACCGTAATTTGTTCACCCAACATGCTTTTATCTTATGGGAGAGACACCTCTAGTGAGCTGTGGACCCCGGTCCATTCTTTTATACTCGAAATACAAATCTGCTACAATACTTGTTCTTTACTTGTTTTCTTGCAAACAATCATCTTCCACACAATACGGTTAATCCTTTGTTACGAGCAAGCCGGTGAGATTGACAACCTCACTGTTTCGTTGGGGCAAAGTACTTTGGTTGTGTTGTGCAGGTTCCACGTTGGCGCCGGAATCTCTGGTGTTGCGCCGCACTACATCCCGCCGCCATCAACCTTCAACGTGCTTCTTGGCTCCTCCTGGTTCGATAACCCTTGGTTTCTTTCTGAGGGAAAATTTGCTGCTGTGCGCATCATACCTTCCTCTTGGGGTTCCCAACGAACGTGTGAGTTACACGCCATCACCTCTCAATTTTGAATTGCCTAGGAAGAGTTTTAATAAGTATCATGAAACTTACAAAGATAAAACTGATTCATCTATAGGTAAATGTATTGAAGTTAAAACTTTTGATCACATTCTTCCTGAAGCTTATATTGAAAAAAATCCTTTTCCTGCTAAAATGAAGGAGTATTCTGTTATAACTAGTGTGGTTAACAAAAGTGCAAAGAAACCTATAGAACCTGAGGAGCAAATAAATGTTGAACCTCGTCGTTGCAATAGTTAAAGACCTTGTGACTGAAAATGTAGAAGATGGTCACATCATTTTCCGTGAAGATGCTTCTAATATTGTTTCACATCCTAGTAAGTCTAGGAAAGCCAGTGTTCCAATGCTCTCTGTTAGAATTGGTGATCATTGTTATTATGGTTTATGCGATATTGGTGCAAGTTCTAGTGCCATTCCTTATGAGCTTTATAGGGAAATCATGCATGAAATTGGTTCCTGTGAACTTGAAGATATTGATGTGGTTATTCGGCTAGCTAATAGAGAAACTATCTCTCCTATTGGTATTGTTCGAGATGTGGAAGTTCTATGTGGTAAGATTAAATATCCTGCTGACTTTTTGGTACTTGGTTCTGCTGCTAGTAAGACTTGTCCTATCATTTTTGGTAGACCTTTTCTAAATACTTGTGGAGCTATTATAGATTGCAAGAAAGAGAAAATTGTGACTAAATTTGCTGGTGAATCTTATGAGTTTAATTTCTCTAAATTTGCCAAAGTTCCTTATGAAGCTGAATTGCCTAATAATGATTTTAGAGTTGAACAACTTGCATCTATTGCTCTCGCTCCTAATAATCCTTTGCAGCAATATTTGGAGGATCATGAGAGTGAAGTCTTTAGGGAAGAAAGGAATGAGCTTGATGAAATTTTCCTTCGTCAAGCCATTCTTAAACATGACTTACCGGTCGAAGATCTAGGTACAACACCACCACCAAAGGAAGATCCTGTTTTTGATTTGAAACCGTTACCTGATAATCTTAAGTATGCTTATATTGATGATAAGAAAACATATCCTATTATTATTAGTGCTAAGCTTTCGGATTTTGAGGAAGAAAGATTATTGGAAATATTGAAGAAACACCGAGGAGCTATTGGCTACACTCTTGATGACTTGAAGGGAATTTCTCCTCTATTTGCCAACATGCCATCAACATGGAAGATGATGCAAAGCCCGTTGTTGAACATCAGCGTCGTCTAATTCCTAAGATGAAGGATGTGGTAAGGAATGAGGTATTAAAACTTCTTGAAGCTGGTATTATATATCCTATTGCTGATAGTAGATGGGTTAGTCCTGTTCATTGTGTTCCTGTTGCGGTCAAAAACCCACCGGCGAGCAGCGACGGGCAACACAGTAGAGCCGGGAGGCTCCCAGGATTGCGGTGGACCCTGGTCCCTCGGGCGACGGCCCGCAATGCCTTCCCGGCACACGTCCTAGTGCTTACGAGGGCGTGCCACCTGACCTATACCTGGTCAGGAAGGTGATGGATTGCTTCGACTAGTTTCCTGCATGGTAAACACGTAAACATTAAATACGAGCCCCGATCGGCTCTTAAGTTGTTCTGTGGATCGGCTCAAAGAGCCGATTGCCCCATGGTTCATGTTAGATTTATAAGGACATGGGGATCTTGCTTTATCAATATCAAGCTAAGCTAATCTACGATAGTCTAGGGTTTTCACCGTATAATCGGAACATCCTATGCGTAATTGAGCCTAGCGTGATACGTAAGATGATGGAAAACCAGCCCTAAAGAGGCCTAAAAACCAACGTGAAGTTGATCCCCGGAACAATCCCCCTAGAGCTTAATAAACCACACCTTACGCACTACCGGATCCTTCAACCCGTTTACAAGGCCTAACCATACGGATATCAAACCAATCCTTGAAGAACAAGGAGCAACTATAACGGATTAGATCTACTAAATAACGAACAAGCAAGATGCTGCCCTTACACCTAAAATAGGTGTAAGGGCAGCTAGATATCGAGGGGTAGCGTAGCTAAACAAGTACATCGTGAAAGCATTGTCATCAACCCCAAAACACCTAAGATAAGGGTGTTGCTCGCCATCAAAAAGGCTTCAGCACGAGCAACACCAACAACGAATAAACTGATACTGCCTAGATCGCAAGATGCGATCTAGGCAGCATGTTGCTTACCCGGGAGAAACCCTCGAGACAAGGGGTGGCGATGCGCCTAGATTGATTTGTTGTGAACGTGATCGTCCTCCGTTCTCAAAAACCCTAGATACATATTTATAGTCCGTAGACTCTCTAGCTTGGGAATAAACCCAACCGTGTACGAGCTAAACTCTATCTCTTAATTCTAACCGACACGTAACCTACTATAATTTACAGATACACGGGCAATCTTGCCCAAACTTCTTGTACAAGGCCGGTTCGGGAATATTTTCCATGCATATCCTCTAAGCCCATTTAATCACGGCCCATCTCCAGACTTGGTTAAATTCTGGTGATAACACATGCCCCCTGGTTTTGGCAATGATAATTTCAAAACTACTCTGTTTTTTTCTGCTTCGTAGGGTCACGTCGTGGCAGAGCAGAATCGTCGCAGAATCTTTCATCATGATGCCTTGCCTTCTCAGCTTCTCTGCACGACTTGACAGATTCGGCACCATGTCCTCGAAAACCGCCACAGCATTAAATCTCCACTATATCCCCTTTTATTTAACCGCGTCGAGCAACTTGCTTCTTCATCCCCTTCCTCAGTACTAGCCACCGAAAAGCCCTCCTCCACCATGGACTCATCCTCCTCCTCTCGCTGCATCGGCTCTCTCCTTCCAATCTTCTTCCTCAAGCGAGCCGATGCCAGAGCACAACCAATGGGATGAGCCGGAGTGGGACTTCGACTTCGTGCCAGATGGCCCACCCGAGGCCCTCGTTGGGTCAGATGGCGACTTGCCCATGACCGATGGGGAGGACGACCTCCGGTTCCTCATCGACGGGGAACTGGTGGCGGAGAGTGAGGATGACCTCCTCTCCTGGGGTAGCTTCACCACCTCCGACGAAGAGGAAGAAGAGGAGGATGAGGAGGACGACACCTCCTCCAACGAGGAGGAAGAGGAGGACGACACCTCCTCCGACGAGCCGCCGGCGAAGCGCTTCCGCGGCTGGGCCTGGTCGGATGACGACGAAGACGACGATGATGAGGAGGAAGAAGCCCCCATTGAGGGCTACGGCAGTAGTGACGAGGAGCTCGCCAGCAGCAGCACCGGCGGCGGCTACAACGGTGACGACGAGGACAGCGACGGTCCTTAGAGTAGGGACCACTTAGCATAGGACTAGTAGTAGCAATCTGTCCTCCTTTTGTTCCTTCGTTCCTGAGCAATCGGCTCCTCCTTGTAAAAAATCCCCTTTTTAAATCAATGAAGAAGGATTCCATGCTTAATTCTTCCGATTATCAAAATAAATCATTGCACGAGAAGCCGATGGCAATACATCGGTCTTTGCCCAAAACGCCAACAAGGCCAGTCCCACAATCGAATGTAAAATTGAATGGTGACCTGAAATAACAGCTTGTTCCTCTATAGTCGATGGCTCCGCATCGGCTTTTCAGCTCTAAAGTCGATGGTCAGTGCATCGGCTATGCTTTTGTTTAGATATTTTTTTATCGGCCGATTTCATACATCGGCCCCCCATATTCCACTGCTCAAGTTGATGAATTTTTTTTACTGGCCGATTTAAAATCGGCCCCCGTATTTCACTGCCCATCATCCCACATACTTGGGAAATACTTCTTGAGATGCTGGCCATTGACGGCCACTGGGAACTTCACACCATCCAACTACTCGAGCATGTATGCATTGCCCTTTAGGACCTGGTCAACCCTGTACGGCCCGTGCCAATTTGGAGACCATTTACCATACGCCTTGTCCTTAGTTCCCAACGGCAATACAGCTTCCCATACCAGATCACCAACGTGGAACTCCTTTGGCTTCACCTTCTTATTATATGCACGAGCCACCTTGGCCTTGTTCTCCTTAATTTTCTCAAGTGACCAAAGTCTAAGTTCCGTCAGATCCTCAACGCTATCACTCATCAGGGCTGCATACTCTTCAGTTGTCAAGTCATTCTGAAATGTGACACGTCTCGACCCAGCCGTGATCTCCCAAGGTAACACGGCTTCTTGTCCATAGACCAGATGGTACGACGAGGTCTTTACCGCCCCATGACATGACATGCGATAAGCCTATAAAGCCTCCGACAAAACCTCGTGCCAACGCCTAGGGTACTCGTCGATTTTTCTCTTAATCAGCTTGATAAGGCTCTTGTTGGATGCTTCAGCCTGCCCATTTGCTTGAGCATAGTATGGGGATGATCGGATCAACTTAATTCCCATGCCCTCGCAGAAATCTCTGAACTCGCGAGAAACGAAACCGAACCTCCATCGGTCGTGATGGTCTGGGGTATCCCAAATCTGTGGATGACATGCTCTTTCACGAAACTGATAACGTCCTTCGATGCCACAGACTTCATAGGAACGGCCTCCACCCATTTAGTGAAATAATCTGTAATGGCCAAGATCCACTCGTGGCCTTTGCTCGATGCAGGATGGATTTTTCCGATCATGTCCATGCCCCATCCTCGAAATGGCCAAGGCTTGATGATGGGGTTCATTGCCGATGTCGGTACCATCCGAATGCTCCCAAACTTCCGACATGCTTGACACCCTTTATAGTAATTGAAACAGTCCTCAAGCATGGTGGGCCAATAAAACCCCGATCGCCCGATCAACCACTTCATCTTATGAGCCGATTGATGAGTTCCACAGGCGCCTTCATGTACCTCGTGTAAGAGCCGATTTGCCTCGGCTGTTCCCAAACATTTGAGAAGTAACCCTTCCAAGGTCCTCGTGAGAACATGTCATCTCCGATAAGGACATACTTCATGGCCTTGTACCTTATCCGTTTAGGTGCCCCCCGAGCTGGATCTTTCAAGTAATTGAAGATATCGGCTCTCCAATCATCTGGCTCCATGAAATGTATCTGGACATCGGCTCCTTCCACTGTCTCCTTATAGCCTGACGCCATCCGTGCGAGATCGTTCGCCTCCGTATTCTGCGACCTCGGGACCCGAGCTGAAGTTTATGTACCTGAACTGTGTCATCAGCTCGCGGCAATGCATCCATAACGGGAAGAGTGACTCGCTCTCACACTTGTATTCGTCCGTGAGCTGAGAGATCACCAACTTTGAGTCTCCAAAGAGTTCCACTGCTTCGGCCCCGGCTTCAATTAGCAACTCCATCCCCTTACGTACTGCTTCATACTCAGCAACATTATTGGTGCAAGGGGTAGATAGCCTGATGGAGAAGGTGTAGGTTGCCCCCCGGGGCGACACGAGTAGGATGCCGATGCCGCAACCATCATCGCAAACTGACCCATCGAAGAACATGGCCCATGCACGTATAAACAGTGCTGCTATGTTAGTGTTGATTCGCTCAGCGATCAGATCGGCCAAGGCATGTCCTTTGACTGCTTTCGCAGGTTGATATCGGAGATCCAATTCTGATAACGCAAACATCCATTTACCGAGTCGGCCTTTCAAAACAGGAGCCGACAGCATGTGCTTGATGACGTCTGATTTGCAAATGATGACGATTTATGCCGTCGTGAAAGATGTGACGAAGCTTGGTGCGGAGTAAAAAATAGGCGGAGGCACAACTTCTCGATCTCCGGGTACCTCGTCTCTGCATCCAACATCCTTCTGCTGAGGTAGAAAACAACCCTTTCCATGCCATCATAGATTTGTACTACCACTGAGGCGATAGAAGTATCGGCTACTGACAGGTAAATATAGAATGGCCTGTCTTGCTGGGCCGGAACCAACACGGGCGGCTTCGTTAGATACTCTTTAATCTCATCAAACGCTCGCTGTTGCTCTGCCCCCCAGTGGAACTCCTCATCAGGTTTGATTTTTACCAATCCCATGAACGGCTCAATTCGTCCTGACAGATTAGAGATGAACCTTCTGACGAAATTGATTTTGCCGATGAGACTTTGGAGTTCCTTCTTGGTGGTAGGTGGCTTCATTGTTCGCATCGCCTCTTGACTTTTCGAGGCCGATCTCAATTCCACGTTCATGAACTAGGAAGCCCAGGAATTGACCGGCCGTCACACCAAAAGCACACTTCTTTGGATTCATTCTAAGTCCGAACTTTCTAGTTCGGTCCAGGATGCGTCGCAAATCCTCCAGGTGTCCTTCCACTAAGACAGACTTGACCACCACGTCATCAATGTAGATCTCCACCAACTTGCCGATCAGATCATGAAAGATGTAATTCATGGCTCGTTGGTATGTTGCACCGGCATTCTTCAGCCCCAAATGTCATGACCACATACTCGAACAAGCCCACCGAACCCGGTACTCTGAAGGCAGTCTTGTGTATATCTTCCGGAGCCATGAAAATTTGGTTGTAACCGGCATTACCATCCATGAAGCTTAAAACCTTATGACCAGCCGCTGCATTGATTAACGTCTTAGCTACCGGCATAGGGTACTCATCCTTCGGAGTGGCTCTGTTGAGATCGCGAAAATCTATGGCGACGCGCCATCGGCCGTCCTTTTTCTCCACAGGTACGATACTAGATATCCACTCAGCATACCTGCATGGCCTGATGAACCCGGCGCTCAACATCTTCTCAATCTCCTTCTTGACTTCTTCTAGAATTTCGGCCTTCATCTGTGGTGCTCGTTGCTGGAACGGCCGAAATCCTTTCTTGAGAGGTAGCTGATGCTCAATGATGCTCCTGTCTAGCCCGGGCATCTCTGTATAATCCCAGGCAAAACAATCTGGGTATTCTTTCAACAAAGCTATCATCAGGCCCCTCAGATGCGGATCTAACTTTTTGCTGATAAATGTTGGTCGTGGCTTATCCCCAGGACCAATGTCGATCTCTTCTAGCTCATCAGCTGACGTAAACCCATATCCTAGCTTTCCGTCGCCTGTTAGATCGACGTTGAACACAGGCAGAACGTATGGCGAGGATAATTTTGGCCGATTGCTAGAATCGGCCTCCATGTTGATAGAATTGCTCAATGAAGGTTTACAACTTGTATGTGCTCCCTTACAGGAGGGAGTCTCCCTACCACGACTACTTGACATGTTTGAAGTGAGATCCTTGCTTTTTATTTTTTGGGGCCGATCGCAGGGATCAGCCTTGCCACGTATGTCGATGGATGTTGCTCTTGCTACTCCATCAGGCCGGTGGATAAGACCAGCCTCACCCCATTTTTCGTCACCTCGATGCGATCACAGCCGTCCAAACTGATTCCAGAGAGCGGTTCTTGGTCTTCCGAGTCCCAAATGTTCATGCCGGCTATTGAGACGTCGATCGAGTCATCTGCATGCACGACTTCTACGTCGTCTCCATCCCACTGTATCAGGCATTGGTGCATTGTAGATGGAATGCAGCAGTTGGCGTGAATCCAATCTCTTCCTAGCAGGGCAGCGTAGGTGCTCTTGCTGTCGACGATGAAGAATGTCGTTGGGATTGTCTTTCGGCCTATGGTTAGATCCACGTTCAGGACACCTTGCGTCCCTGATGCTTGGCCGTTGAAGTCGTTTAGTGTGACGTTGGTCTTGATCAGATCGGTACTGGAGCGCCCCAGACGCCGTAGCATGGAATATGGCATTATATTGACCACTGCTCCCGTGTCAACCAACATCCTGCCGACGGGCTGCCCATTGATATAACCTTTTAGCTACATGGCCTTCATGTGTTTGTAGCCCTTCTCCCGTGGTTTTTCAAAGATGACGGGCTGTGGACCGCAATCAACCGTGCTATCGGCACTTCCTCGGCTCTCGGGGCACGAAACTCTGATGGAAGGAAGAACACCATATTTGTGCCAGCCGATGTACCCACATCGGCTTTTTCTTGCTTGGGACGCCAAACTTTCTTTGGTGGACGAGTCTCTTCGTCCAAAGTCTGCTGAATTTTCATGGCCAGATCGTGCTTCGGCTTGCTCCAAGCTACGTAGCCGCTGAACCCTACGCTTTTGGGAGTGGCTGAGTCCATCGGGGCACCACCTTGGCCAGTGGTACCTATCCTCTTCTTCATCTTCTGACTCCTCAAAGTCTTCATCTTGAGAGGACTCAGCATGTTTGTTCTGTGGCGGGAGAGGCCCTAGACGGTTGAAAACTGAAACTTCCCCTGCATCCTTCTTCCGGCGCCTACACTCCGGGCAGTTATCGATTGTAGGCAATCGGCTCATCCCTGAGTCCCAGCAGTGTTTAAAGAAGGGACAGTCCCAGTGTCTATCCATGTCTTCTTGCTCCCTTGACCTCTCCTTAGCGCGGCGCTCCCGTCCTTCGTCAACTCTGTCATGCCGACGGTACCTCCTACTGTCTACATCAGACCGATGATCTCTTTCGCCATCTCTGTCGTACTGCCGACGTCGGTCATACTGATACTCATACTTGTTGAGCAGATGCGTGGAAAGTGGTTTTTGGTATCGCACGCTTCTCACTTGTTCCTTGGTGAGGTACCGCTTGTCATTATATCGGGGCCGGTCGCGTGGATCGGCCTCCTCCTTTTCCTTTCCGCGGGAGTGACTGCTTTCTTCCTTATCCTTGCCATGGTGGCGTACAGGTCCTGCCATGTTGACATTAAACGAGAAATCCAGTCGACGCCTCGCGGAGTGGTTCGGTTCCACCATGTTGACGCCAGGGAACGGATGTGTGTCCACTTTCATGGCAAACTGCCCAAAGAGCAATCGGCCTTGTTCTATCGCCATTTGGATCCGTCGACGAAACACCTTGCAGTCATTGGTGGTATGGGTGAACGAGTGATGCCATTTGTAGTACGGCCTCCCGTTCATTTCCTGTGCCGTAGGGATTTTATGGCCTTCGGGTAACTTCAGCTGTTTTTCCTTAAGCAAAAGATCGAAAATCTGCTCAGCCTTGCTCAAATCGAAGTCAAACCCTCTTGCAGGCCCTTGTGGTTTTACCCATTTGCAGGACACGGGGTTTGCCCCCCGAGCCCACTCAGCTACGGCCACCTCTACGTCTGGTGCAGGATCTTCAGCTTCTTCCATCTCAACCAGGCCTATCGGACGCTTGAACTTGTCTTGGTACAATTCAGGGTGCCGCTACTCATACGATGTGAGTTTCTGCACCATGTTCGACAATGAACTGTATTCTGCTTGGGAAGTCAGATCCTTGATCGGCGTTGCGAGGCCCAGCACTGCCAGCTCGATTGCTTCCTTCTCAGATAAACGAACCGAATAACATCGGTTCTCGACAGTCCTGAAATGTTGGATGTATTCGATATCTTGTTTCTCCCCGCTCTGCCGCACCTGTGTCAGATCGGCAATGCCGGCCTCGGTAGCTTCTGAGTGATATTGCACGTGAAACTGCTCCTCCATTTGCTTCCACGTCCGGACTGAGTTTGGTGGCAACGACGTGTACCATCCAAAGGCTGATCCCATAAGAGATTGTGCGAAAAACCTCACACGTAACTGGTCTGACGCTGAAATCATGCCCAGCTGTGCCAAGTATCGGCTTACGTGCTCTATTGAGCTAGATCCTTCTGCTCCATTGAATTTTGAGAATTCAGGGAGCCGATACTTGGGTGGCAGCGGGATCAGATCATACTCGTCAGGGTACGGCTTGGAATAGCCGATTGTCTTCCTCTTCGGCAGGATGCCGAACTGGTCTCTCAAGATAGTGTTGATCTGCTCCATGGTATTAGCTGTAGGGACCGAGCCTTCATGACTCGTTCCAGTAGCATATTTAGCCAGCCATGCTTGTTTGTCAGCGTCTGCTCCAGAAATCCCTGTTGGTGCAATCTGGCTGGTGCGCGCCAAGGCATTGCAGTCCGGCACGTATGTGCACACGTATACATGTGGGATCTCCTTAGGCGGCTCATATAGGAACTGGCAATCGCTAGGATCGCCTCCAACCTTGTAGACGACGTACGCCGGCGAACCCGGCGGCTCTGGTGCTGCAAGCGCGAATGGTAGCGGCGGTCTGATTTGGAGCGGTATCTCTCCCTGGCGAGTCCCTAGGGTAGGTCCTGACGGGGAGTACTGATGCTTCATGATTTCCTGCACCACACGGACCGCGACGCGCTCGAGAGTATTCACCAGGCTTTCAGAATAGCGGTGTAGAGAATGAGCCGCCATGTAATTGATTTCCTGGCGCGAGCTACGGTACGTTCCTCCGAAGGGGTAGACAGGTCCACTCCGTCAAGAAAACCTTCAGGGGAGAACCCCTTCCACCTTACGCCATGTGAACGGGTCCTCACGAAGGAGCCGATGAGATCGGCTTCCAAGATGGCTTTCATCTCATCGTACTTCTTCTTCTGCTCTTCGGGCAGATCTGCGTACGTGACTGGTTCGCCAACCACCTCATCCGCAGCTTTTGACATGGTTGCTGCAGATGTCGATGTTGTTGTTGTTGCAGAAGGTCCCACCGGGCGTGCCAGAATGTGTTGCGGTCAAAAACCCACCGGCGAGCAGCGACGGGCAACACAGTAGAGCCGGGAGGCTCCCAGGATTGCGGTGGACCCTGGTCCCTCGGGCGACGGCCCGCAATGCCTTCTGGCACACGTCCTAGTGCTTACGAGGGCGTGCCACCTGACCTATACCTGGTCAGGAAGGTGATGGATTGCTTCGACTAGTTTCCTGCATGGCAAACACGTAAACATTAAATACGAGCCCCGATCGGCTCTTAAGTTGTTTTGTGGATCGGCTCAAAGAGACGATTGCCCCATGGTTCATGTTAGATTTATAAGGACATGGGGATCTTGCTTTATCAATATCAAGCTAAGCTAATCTACGATAGTCTAGGGTTTTCTCCGTATAATCGGAACATCCTATGCGTAATTGAGCCTAGCAGATACGTAAGATGATGGAAAACCAGCCCTAAAGAGGCCTAAAAACCAACGTGAAGTTGATCCCGGAACAATCCCCCTAGAGCTTAATAAACCACACCTTACGCACTACCGGATCCTTCAACCCGTTTACAAGGCCTAACCATACGGATATCAAACCAATCCTTGAAGAACAAGGAGCAACTATAACGGATTAGATCTACTAAATAACGAACAAGCAAGATGCTGCCCTTACACCTAAAATAGGTGTAAGGGCAGCTAGATATCGAGGGGTAGCGTAGCTAAACAAGTACATCGTGAAAGCATTGTCATCAACCCCAAAACACCTAAGATAAGGGTGTTGCTCGCCATCAAAAAGGCTTCAGCACGAGCAACACCAACAACGAATAAGCGATCTCGCCTAGATCGCAAGATGCGATCTAGGCAGCATGTTGCTTACCCGGGAGAAACCCTCGAGACAAGGGGTGGCGATGCGCCTAGATTGATTTGTTGTGAACGTGATCGTCCTCCTTTCTCAAAAACCCTAGATACATATTTATAGTCCGTAGACTCTCTAACTTGGGAATAAACCCAACCGTGTACGAGCTAAACTCTATCTCTTAATTCTAACCGACACGTAACCTACTATAATTTACAGATACACGGGCAATCTTGCCCAAACTTCTTGTACAAGGCCGGTTCGGGAATATTTTCCATGCATATCCTCTAAGCCCATTTAATCACGGCCCATCTCCAGACTTGGTTAAATTCTGGTGATAACAGTTCCTAAGAAAGGAGGAATAACTGTTGTACCTAATGATAATGATGAGCTCATCCCTCAAAGAGTAGTTGTAGGGTATAGAATGTGCATTGATTTTCGAAAGGTTAATAAAGTTACTAAGAAAGATCATTACCCTTTACCTTTTATTGATCAAATGCTAGAAAGGTTATCTAAAAATACTCATTTCTGCTTTCTTGATGGTTATTCGGGTTTTCACAAATTCTTTGTTAGAGCTAAAGATCAAGAGAAAACCACTTTCACTTGTCCCTATGGAACTTATGCTTATGGGCGTATGCCTTTTGGTTTATGTAATGCTCCTGCTACTTTTCAAAGATGCATGTCTGCTATTTTTCATGGCTTTCGTGAAAAGATTGTAGAGGTATTCATGGATGATTTTTCTGTCTATGGGAATTCTTTTGATAATTGTTTGCGAAACCTTGATAAAGTTTTGCAGAGATGTGAAGAAACTAACCTTGTTCTTAATTGGGAGAAATGCCACTTTATGGTTAATGAAGGAATTGTATTGGGACATAAAATTTCTGAGAGGGGTATTGAAGTTGATGGAGCTAAAGTTGAAGCAATTGAGAAGATGCCCTATCCTAGGGATGTTAAAGGTATTCGTAGTATTCTTGGTCATGTTGGTTTTTATAGGAGATTTATTAAAGATTTCTCTAAAATTTCAAAGCCTCTTACTAATCTTCTTCAAAAAGATGTACCTTTTGTTTTCGATGATGATTGTAAGGAAGCTTTTGAAACTCTAAAGAAAGCCTTAACAACTGCTCCTGTAGTTGAACCTCCTGATTGGAATTTACCTTTTGAAATTATGTGTGATGCTAGTGATTTTGCTGTAGGTGTTGTTCTTGGACAGCAAGTAGATAAAAAGTTGAATGTTATTCATTATGCTAGTAAAACTCTTGATGCTTCTCAAAGAAATTATGCTACAACTGAAAAAGAGTTATTAGCTGTAGTTTTTGGTTGTGACAAGTTTAGACCTTATATTGTTGATTCAAAAGTCACAATTCATACTGATCATGCTGCAATTAGGTACCTTATGGAAAAGAAAGATGCTAAGCCAAGGCTTATTAGATGGGTGCTTCTTTTGCAAGAATTTGATTTACATATTGTAGATAGGAAAGGTGCTGATAATCCTGTTGCTGATAATTTGTCTACATTGGAAAATATTGCTTATGATCATGTTCCCGTTAATGATAGTTTTCCAAATGAACAATTGGCTGCAATAAAGGTGAGCTCGCGGGATAGTCCTTGGTATGCTGATTATGCTAACTTTATTGTTTCCAAGTACTTGCCTCCAACCTTTTCAGCTCAGCAAAGGAGGAAATTCTTTTATGACTTCAGGCATTATTTTTGGGATGACCCACACTTATATAAAGAAGGAGTGGATGGTGTTATGCGAAGATGTGTCCCCGAATATGAACAACAAGAGATATTGAGTAAGTGTCATGGTAGTGTTTATGGAGGACATCATGCCGGAGATAGAACCGCACAAAAGGTTCTACAGTCGGGTTTTTATTGGCCAACTCTCTTTAAAGGTGCAAGAAAGTTTATTTTATCTTGTGATGAATGTCAAAGAGTTGGCAATATCTCTAGACGCAATGAAATGCCTATGAATTATACTCTTGTTATTGAACCATTTGATTGTTGGGGATTTGACTTCATGGGTCCTTTCCCTTCTTCAGAAGGTAACACTCATATACTTGTTGCTGTTGATTATGTTACTAAATGGGTGGAAGCCATACCCACAAAAAGTGCTGATGGTGAAACCTCTTAAAAATGCTTTTAGATGTTATTTTTCCTAGGTTTGGAGTACCTAGATATCTTATGACTGATGGAGGTTCTCATTTTATTCATGGTGGTTTTACAAAAACTCTTACTAAATATGGTATTAATCATAGAATTACTTCAGCTTATCATCCTCAAACTAGTGGGCAAGTAGAATTATCAAATAGAGAAATTAAATCTATCTTGCAAAAGACTGTTAATAAATCCAGGAAAAATTGGGCTAGTAAGTTTAAGGAAGCGTTGTGGGCTTATAGAACTGCTTATAAAAATCCTATGGGTATGTCTCCTTATAAAATGGTTTATGGAAAAGCTTGTCATTTACCTTTAGAGCTAGAGCACAAAGCTTATTGGGCTGTAAGAGAACTTAATAAAGATTTTAAACTTGCCGGTAAGAAAAGGTTGCTACAATTGAGTTCTTTAGATGAGTGGAGAAGTGAAGCTTATGAAAATGCTAAACTTTTTAAGGAGAAAGTTAAGAAATGGCATGATAAAAGAATTATTAAAAGAAAATTTAATATTGGAGATAAAGTCCTATTGTATCGGTCTCGTCTCAGATTTTTTGCAGGGAAATTACTCTCAAAATGGGAAGGACCATATGTCATTGTGGAGGTGTATCGTTCAGGGGCAATAAATATTGCTTCGCTGAAAGATGATGCCACACAAGTGGTGAATGGACAAAGACTCAAACATTATATTTCTGGAGATTCTTATAATGAAGATGTTGATGTTATTCGAGTGGTGACTCCGGAAACTTTCATCAAAGATCAAATTGATAGTTCTGCAGAGTTCGACTTCGAATAGGTAACAATTTTGGTAGTAAAAAGTCCGCGTTTAACTTTCCGAACAATATTTTTGCTATTTTTATAAAATATGAAAAATTACGAGATCAAATCGGAGTGGAGGAGGCGCACGAGGGCGCGTCCCCACGTGGTGGTGCGGACCCCACCCTGGTCGCGCCGCCATATGGGGACGGCTCCTCGGAGTCCCTCTCCCACTCGGGTTCGACCTGGTACTTTCCTTTTGTCGTGATTTTTTTTATTATATAACCCCCGGACCCCCCGAGGTTCGTATATCGTCTTCTCGTCGTGTTTTGTTTCGAGCTGTTTTTTGCCAGATATTGTTTTCAGATCTAGAGCCACCATGGTCTCCAACAACAAGGGCAAGGGGCCTTTGGAGGAAGATATTCAAGACCCCGAGTTGAAATAAGAAGTCGAGAGTGAAGATGAAGGAGAAGTGGAGGAAGACCCGCGTGTATACCCGCGCGCCACCGTCGCAAGCATCGGGGTGGTGGCAAATCCGTTCAACTTCAAGAGAGGCGCACGAATGAGCACTGGAGGAAAAGTCCCACGTCGCTTCCTAGCTCCAAGGACATCTTCTCCAGGCATTAATAACCCCTTTCACACTCTAATTCATAAGAGTCAAATTGAAAGGATTCCTAAGGCAGAATTGCCTAGTAGCTGGGATATGGGTCGTTCTAAAAATGCAGGAAGGATGAAACCTGAAGCTGAGGAGTGGGGAAACAACTCTAAGAGTTGGGACTTGATACGCGTACAGCACGCGTCCGTTGGGAACCCCAAGAGGAAGGTGTGATGCGTGCAACGGCAAGTTTTCCCTCAGAAAGAAACCAAGGTTTATCGAACCAGGAGGAGCCAAGAAGCACGTCGAAGGTTGATGGCGGCGGGATGTAGTGCGGCGCAACACCAGGTATTCCGGCGCCAACGTGGAACCTGCAAAACACAACCAAAGTACTTTGCCCCAACGTAACAGTGAGGTTGTCAATCTCACCGGCTTGCTGTAACAAAGGATTAGATGTATAGTGTGGATGATGATTGTTTGCGAGAAAACGAGTAGAACAAGTATTGCAGTAGATTGTATTCGATGTAAAGGAATGGACCGGGGTCCACAGTTCACTAGAGGAGTCTCTCCCATAAGATAAATAGCATGTTGGGTGAACAAATTACAGTCGGGCAATTGACAAATAGAGAGAGCATGACAATGCACATACATGATATGATAAGTATAGTGAGATTTAATTGGGCATTACGACAAAGTACATAGACCGCTATCCAGCATGCATCTATGCCTAAAAAGTCCACCTTCGAGTTATCATCCAAACCCCTTCCGGTATTAAGTTGCAAACAACGAGACAATTGCATTAAGTATGGTGCGTAATGTAATCAATAACTACATCCTCGGACATAGCATCAATGTTTTATCCCTAGTGGCAACAGCACATCCACAACCTTAGAACTTTACGTCACTATCCCAGATTTAATGGAGGCATGAACCCACTATCGAGCATAAATACTCCCTCTTGGAGTTAAGAGTAAAAACTTGGCTAGAGCCTCTACTAATAACGGAGAGCATGCAAGATCATAAACAACACATAGGTAATAGATTGATAATCAACATAACATAGTATTCTCTATCCATCGGATCCCGACAAACACAACATATAGAATTACAGATAGATGATCTTGATCATGTTAGGCAGCTCACAAGATCCGACAATGAAGCACATAAGGAGAAGACGACCATCTAGCTACTGCTATGGACCCATAGTCCAGTGGTGAACTACTCACTCATCAATCCGGAGGCGACCATGGCGGTGAAGAGTCCTCCGGGAGATGATTCCCCTCTCCGGCAGGGTGCCGGAGGCGATCTCCTGAATCCCCCGAGATGGGATTGGCGGCGGCGGCGTCTCTGGAAGGTTTTCCGTATCGTGGCTCTCGTCACTGGGGGTTTCGCGACGAAGGCTTTAAGTAGGCGGAAGGGCAACGCGGGGGGCCACACGAGGGCCCCACACACCAGGGCCGCGCGACCAAGACCTGGGCCGCGCCGCCCTGTGGTGTCGGCGCCTCGTGGCCCCACTTCCTTTCCCCCTCGGACTTCTGGAAGCTTCGTGGAAAAATAGGCCCCTGGGCGTTGATTTCGTCCAATTCCGAGAATATTTCCTTACTAGGATTTCTGAAACCAAAAACAGCAGAAAACATCAACTGGCTCTTCGGCATCTCGTTAATAGGTTAGTGCCGGAAAATGCATAAATATGACATAAAGTATGCATAAAACATGTAGATATCATCAATAATGTGGCATGGAACATAAGAAATTATCGATACGTCGGAGACGTATCAGCATCCCCAAGCTTAGTTCCTGCTCGTCCCGAGCGGGTAAACGATAACAAAGATAATTTACGGAGTGACATGCCATCATAACCTTGATCATACTATTGTAAGCATATGTAATGAATGCAGCGATCAAAACAATGGTAATGACATGAGTAAACAACTGAATCATAAAGCAAAGACTTTTCATGAATAGTACTTTCAAGACAAGTATCAATAAGTCTTGCATAAGAGTTAACTCATAAAGCAATAAATCAAAGTAAAGGTATTGAAGCAACACAAAGGAAGATTAAGTTTCAGCGGTTGCTTTCAACTTATAACATGTATATCTCATGGATATTGTCAATGTAAAGTAATATAACAAGTGCAATATGCAAGTATGTAGGAATCAATGCACAGTTCACACAAGTGTTTGCTTCTTGAGGTGGAGAGAGATAGGTGAACTGACTCAACATAAAAGTAAAAGAAGGGCCCTTCGCAGAGGGAAGCATTGATTGCTATATTTGTGCTAGAGCTTTGGTTTTGAAAATAAGAAACAATTTTGTCAACGGTAGTAATAAAGCATATGTATCATGTAAATTATATCTCACAAGTTGCAAGCCTCATGCATAGTATACTAATAGTGCCCGCACCTTGTCCTAATTAGCTTGGATTACCGGGATTATCGCAATACACATGTTTTAACCAAGTGTCACAAAGGGGTACCTCAATGCCGCCTGTACAAAGGTCTAAGGAGAAAGCTCGCATTTGGATTTCTCGCTTTTGATTATTCTCAACTTAGACATCCATACCGGGACAACATAGACAACAGATAATGGACTCCTCTTTAATGCATAAGCATGTAGCAACAATTAATGTTCTCATATGAGATTGAGGATATATGTCCAAAGCTGAAACTTCCACCATGATTCATGGCTTTAGTTAGCGGCCCAATGTTCTTCTCTAACAATATGCATGCTCTAACCATTAAATGAGTGGTAAATCTCCCTTACTTCAGACAAGACGGACATGCATAGCAACTCACATGATATTCAACAAAGAGTAGTTGATGGCGTCCCCAGGAACATGGTTATCGCACAACAAGCAACTTAATAAGAGATAAAATGCATAAGTACATATTCAATACCACAATAGTTTTTAAGCTATTTGTCCCATGAGCTATATATTGCAAAGGTAAAGAATGGAAATTTTAAAGGTAGCACTGATGACCCACAAGTATAGGGGGTGTATCGTAGTATCTTCGATAAGTAAGAATGTCGATCCCAACGAGGAGCAGAAGGTGTTGACAAGCAGTTTCGATGAAGGATTCACTGTAAATGCTCACGAGACAAGTATTCGGGGGTTTTGATGTAACAGATGAATAAAGTACGAGTAAGTAAAGTGCGAGAGTAACAATTGCAGCGAGTGGCCCAATCCTTTTTAGCACAAAGGACAAGCCGGTTTGTTTACTTATAATGACCAAACGTTCTCGAGGACACACGGGATTTTAGTCTAGTGCTTTCGCTACATACGGCTAATTAATCTTCATTGTTTTGATAAGTGTTGTGTGGGTGAACCTATGCTAATGTACCGCCCTTCCTAGGACTAATACATACTTGTGATTATACCCCTTGCAAGCATCCGCAACTACAAGAAAGTAATTGAGATAAATCTAACCACAGCCTTAAACTCTGAGATCCTGCGATCCCTCCTGCATCGATATACCAACGGGGGCTCTGGTTTCTGTCACTCCGGCAACCCCGCAATTGGCAAACGAGTACAAGATGCATTCCCCTAGGCCCATAAAGGTGAAGTGTCGTGTAGTCGACGTTCACACGACACCACTAGAAGAATAACACCACAACTTAAATATCATAACATTGAATATTACTCAACCATACTTCACTACTAACATTTAGACTTCACCCATGTCCTCAAGAACTAAACGAACTACTCACGAGACATCATATGGAACATGATCAGAGGTGATATGATAATGAATAACAATCTGAACATAAACCTTGGTTCAACGGTTTCACTCAATAGCATCAATAACAAGTAGAAATCAACACCGGGAGAGTTTCCCCTATCAAACAATCAAGATCAAACCCAAATTGCTACAGCGGTGACGAGGTGCAGCGGTGGAGACGGCGGTGATGATGATGAAGATGATGGTGATGGTGATGAAGGTGATGTCCAGCTCGATGGCGGTGACGATGGCGTCGATTTCCCCCTCCGGGGGGAATTTCCCCGGCGGATTCCTGCCCGCCGGAGAGCTCTTTTCTCTCTGATGTTCTCCGCCCCGCAGAGGTGGCTGTGACTCTTCGCGACGTACCCCTCTGGCTTAGGTTTTCGGGACGAAGGAGTATGCGAAGAAAAGGAGGCGAGAGGGGGCTGTGGGCCCCCTCCTCACAGGGCGGCGCGGCCAGGGCAGGGCCCGCGCCGGCCTGTGAGGGGGCCCATGGCGGCCCTCCTCGGATCCCCCTTCCGGCTCCCTTCGTCATCCGGAAAAATAGGAATTTTTGTGTAATTCCCGTCAATTGTTGATCTTCCGAAATATTGCGTTACGACGATGCTATTTCCAGCGAGAATCCGGCTCCGGTGCGCGATCCTCCAATAATCATGAATCATGCAAAATAGATGAAATAACATAAGTATTATCTCCAAATATGAAATATATCAATGAATAACAGCAAATTATGATATAAAATAGTGATGCAAATTGGACGTATCAACTCCCCCCAAGCTTAGACCTCGCTTGTCCCCAAGCGAAACTGAACTCGGTAAACAGGACCACATGTTTATGGAGTGAAGAGTCGATAATTCAAATACGGACAAGAAGCATCATGTTCATTCACACAAGATATTCTAGTAAAGAACTTCCTCATATAACTCAACTTGAAACAAGTATAAGGTAATCACAAATAAAGGTGCATAAGAAATCATAGTTGGTGATGGCAAACTTTGTTCTTGGTCAGAGAACAGTTAACAGATTATACTTATCTATTGAGCAGCGCTCTCATGTTGAAGTTTATATGGCTTATCTTGCATACTCAATCATAATGATCATTGATAACTTTCAAAGCTATATTCATTCAGGTAAAACTTGTACTAAACAAGAAAGAATAAAAGACATGATGAAGCAAATCACAATATAATAGTTTGATCACAACAACTAAAATGCTTCCTTGAGATGGAGGGAAATAGGTTTACTCGACTCAACATAAAGTAAAAGACGAGGCCCTTCGCGAGAGGAAGCGGGGATTAAATCATGTGCTAGAGCTTTTTCGAGTTTTGAAATCATATAAAGAGAATAAAAGTAAAGTTTTGAGAGGTGTTTGTTGTTGTCAACGATCTGGTAGCGGGTACTCTAACCCCCTTGCCAAACAGACCTCCAAAGAGCGGCTCCCATGAAGGACGTTATCTCTACCAGCAAGGTAGATCATCCTTCTTCTCTTTTGTTTACACATGTACTTTAGTTTATTTAAGGATGACACTCCCCCTACCTTTGCTTACACAAGCCATGGCTAACCGAATCCTCGGGTGCCTTCCAACAATCTCATACCATGGAGGAGTGTCTATTGCAAAATTAAGTTGCTACTCGATGAATCGAGCAAAACATGTGAAGAGAATTATTAATGAAAGTTGATTAATTGGGGCTGGGAACCCCGTTGCCAGCTCTTTTTGCAAAATTATAGGATAAGTGGATGAAGCCACTAGTCCATTAGTGGAGGCTGCCTAACAAGACTGAAAGATAAAACACCACATACTTCCTCATGAGCTATAAAACATTGACACAAATAAGGAGTAATAAGTTTTGAATTGTTTAAATGTAGCACATGAAGTATTTACTTGGAATGGCAGGAAATACCATGCAGTAGGTAGATATGGTGGACACAAATGGCATAGGTTTGGGTTCAGGTTTGGATGCATGAGAAGCATTCCCTCTCAGTACAGGTCTTTGGCTAGCAAGGTTAATTAGCAAGCATAAGAGTCGAGGGAAACAAACGAATATAAATGTGATAGAAACAATCATGCATCTTTCTTGTAAGCACAAACAATCTTAACTTCAGAATAATAAGCTATGAGCTAATCAAGAAAGGAAGACAATGAAACAACTATATGTATTTCTCTTTTTACTTAAACCTCAAGGTGTTGTTGCTATTGACCAATGCTAAGTTTGCCAAAACCAAATAGATTTACTCAATGCTCCCAAAGTGGTACCAATACTAAGATCAAGATCAATCATATAATAGAAATTGCAAACTAAAATAAGGTGTGCAATATGTAAATGATAAGACTTCTCATTAATATTTCATATCGATAACTCACACCAAGGGATACATAGACAACCAACTAAAGGAGAGATACTTCCAAACTTGCAACCCATCTTATATGATAACTTCCCTACTCATGATATGACACTACTTGATAATAAAAAGTAGAAGGTAGTGATGATGTGATACCGCGACACTCCCCCAAGCTTGGAACAAACCAAGGGGATGCCAATACCGATGATGAATTAATCCTTTGGCGATGGTGGTGATGAATTCCTCCCGCGCTTCTTACAGATCTCCTTCAGCTTCAGCTTCTCAGCTTAGCAATTCTGCACTAAGACTCGAAGAGATTCATTGTTATCACGAAGTTGGCGGTGGCGACCTTGTGATGGGCATCGAGTAATATTCCAGCATTCTACGGAGTCGGTAATTCTCCTCCCGAGTATCTCCACTTCTCTTCTTAGAGCCCGGTATTGACCACAAAACTCATCGGTAGTCCGTAGAGCTTCTTCCGGCCACGGGGAAAGAGTCGAGGCCAAGAGCAGGTGGTAAGGGTCCACTGCAAGTTATGAGAGAAAGAACGTCGAGTGTCAACAGATCCCACCAAGACTTGCTTACTCCCAACAGCTTGTTGCTCTTGTTTTGACGACACCCTTTTCACTTCTTCCTTCGAAGGCCCTTTGCCCTTGTTGTCGGAGGCCATGGTGCTCTAGATCAAAGACAGATCCTGGCAGAAACAGCTCAAAACAAAACACGTCGAGAAAACGATATACGGACCTCCAGGGGTCCGGGGGATTATATAGCAAAAATTTTCACAACAAACGGAAAGTACCAGGTCGAACCAGAGTCGGAGAGGGACAACGAGGCGGTGTCCTCATAGGGCGGTGCCTGTAGGGGCACGCGCTCGTGCGTGTCCTCCACTCCGTTTCGATCTCGTAATTTTTCATATTTTCCAAAAACAGCAAAAACATTGTTCGGAAAGTAAATCGCGAACTTTTTATTACCTGTCATCGTTACCTATTCAAAGTCGAGTTACGGCGGATCTGTCAATTTGACCTTTGATGAAAGCCTCCGGTGTTTCCACTCGAATAATATCAACATCAACATTATAAGAATCACTTGAGATATAATGCTTGAGTCTTTGTCCATTCACCACTTGCGTGGCGTTGCCTTGGAGAGAACTAATTTTAATTGCTCTCGAACGATACACCTCCTCAACAACATATGGTCCTTCCCATTTCGAGAGTAATTTCCTGCAAAGAATCTGAGACGAGACCGATACAATAGGACTTTATCCACAATATTAAACTCTCTTTTGATAATCCTTCTATCATGCCATTTCTTAACTTTCTCTTTAAAGAGTTTATCATTTTCATAAGCTTCACTTCTCCATTCATCTAGAGAACTTAATTGCAACAACCTCTTATTACCGGCTAATTTAGGATCTTTATTTAGTTCTCTAACAGCCCAATAAGCTTTGTGCTCTAGTTCTGAAGGTAAATGACAAGCTTTCCCATAAACCATTTTATAAGGTGACATTCCCATGGGGTTTTTATAAGCATTTCTATAAGCCCATAGTGCTTCCTTCAATTTACTAGCCCAATTCTTTCTAGTTTTATTAACAGTCTTTTGCAAGATAGATTTAATTTCTCTATTTGATAGTTCTACTTGCCCACTAGTTTGAGGATGATAAGCAGAAGCAATTCTATGATTAATACCATATTTAGCAAGAGTTTTTCTAAAACCACCATGAATAAAATGAGAACCTCCATCCGTCATAATATATCTAGGAACTCCAAATCTAGGAAAAATAATGTCTAAAAGCATTCTTAAAGAGGTCTCACCATCGGCACTTTTTGTAGGTATGGCTTCCACCCATATAGTAACATAATCAACGGCAACAAGTATATGAGTGTTACCTTCGAAGAGGGAAAAGGTCCCATGAAGTCAAATCCCCAACAATCAAACGGTTCAATAACAAGAGTATAATTCATAGGCATTTCATTGCGTCCGGAGATATTACCAACCCTTTGACATTCATCACAAGATAAAATAAACTTCCTTGCATCTTTGAAGAGAGTTGGCCAATAAAAACCTGATTGTAGAACCTTTTGCGCGGTTCTATCTCCGGCGTGATGTCCTCCATAAGCACTACCATGACATTTACTCAATATTTCTTGTTGTTCATATTCGGGAACACATCTTCGCAGAATACCATCCACTCCTTCTTTATATAAGTGTGGGTCATCCCAAAAATAATGCCTCAAGTCATAAAAGAATTTCCTCCTTTGCTGAGATGAAAAGGTTGGAGGCAAGTACTTGGAAACAATAAAGTTAGCATAATCAGCATACCAAGGACTGTCTCGCGAGCTCACCTTTATTACAGACCAATTGTTCATTTGGAAAACTATCATTAACGAGAACAGGATCATCGAGCAATATTTTCCAATCTAGACAAATTATCAGCAACAGGATTATCAGCACCTTTCCTATCTACAATATGTAAATCAAATTCTTGCAAAAGAAGTACCCATCTAATAAGCCTTGGCTTAGCATCTTTCTTTGTCATAAGGTATCTAATTGCAGCATGATCAGTATGAATTGTAACTTTCGAATCAACAATATAAGATCTAAATTTATCACAAGCAAAGACTACAGCTAACAATTCTTTTTCAGTAGTAGCATAATTTCTTTGAGCAGCATCAAGAGTTTTACTAGCATAATGAATAACATTCAGTTTTTTATCTACTCGCTGTCCAAGAACAACGCCTACAGCAAAATCACTAGCATCACACATAATTTCAAATGGTAAATTCCAATCAGGAGGTTCAACTATAGGGGCAGTTGTTAAGGCTTTCTTTAGAGTTTGAAAAGCTTCCTTACAATCATCATCAAAAACAAAAGGTACATCTTTTTGAAGAAGATTAGTAAGAGGCTTTGAAATCTTGGAGAAATCTTTAATAAATCTCCTATAAAACCCAGCATGACCAAGAACACTACGAATACCTTTAACATCCCTAGGATAGGGCATCTTCTCAATAGCTTCAACTTTAGCTCTATCAACTTTAATACCTCTCTCGGAAATTTTATGTCCCAATACAATTCCTTCATTAACCATAAAGTGGCATTTCTCCCAATTAAGAACAAGGTTAGTTTCTTCACATCTCTGCAAAACTTTATCAAGGTTTCGCAAGCAACTATCAAAAGAATTCCCATAGACAGAAAAATCATCCATGAATACCTCTACAATACTCTCACAAAAGCCATGAAAAATAGCAGACATGCATCTTTGAAAAGTAGCAGGAGCATTACATAAACCAAAAAGCATACGCCTATAAGCATAAGTTCCATAGGGACAAGTGAAAGTGGTTTTCTCTTGATCTTTAGTTTTAACAACAATTTGTGAAAACCCAGAATAACCATCAAGAAAGCAAAAATGAGTATTTTAGATAACCTTTCTAACATTTGATCAATAAAAGGAAAAGGGTAATGATCTTTCTTAGTAACCTTATTAACTTTTCGATAATCAATGCACATTCTATAACCTACAACTACTCTTTGAGGTATGAGATCATCATTATCATTAGGCACAACAGTCATTCCTCCTTTCTTAGGAACACAATGCACAGGACTAACCCATCTACTATCAGCAATAGGATATATAATACCATCTTCAAGGAGTCTTAATACCTCATTTCTTACCACATCCTTCATCTTAGGAATTAGACGACGCTGAGGCTCAACAACAGGCTTCGCATCATCTTCCATATTAATGGCGTGTTGGCAAATAGAGGGAGAAATCCCCTTCAAGTCATCAAGAGTGTAGCCAATAGCTCCTCGGTGTTTCTTCAATATCTCCAATAACCTTTCTTCTTCAAACTCTGAAAGCTTAGAACTAATAATAACAGGATATATTTTCTTATCATCAATATGAGCATATTTAAGATTATCAGGTAATGGTTTTAAATCGAAGACAGGATCTTCCTTTGGTGGTGGTGTTGTACCCAAGTCTTCCACCGGTAAATCATGCTTAAGAATAGGTTGACGAAGGAAAATTTCATCAAGCTCATTTCTTTCTTCCCTAAAAACTTCACTCTCACTATTCTCCAGATGTTGCTGCAAAGGATTATTAGGAGCAAGAGCAATAGATGCACACTGTTCAACTTTAAAATCACTATTAGGCGAATCAATTTTATAAGGGGTTTTGGTAAATTTAGAGAGGTTAAACTCATAAGATTCACCAGCAAATTTAGTCAAAATTTTCTCTTTCTTGCAATCTATAATAGCTCCGCAAGTATTTAGAAAAGGTCTACCAAAAATGATAGGACAATCTCTACTATTAAGAGCAAACTGGTGAATGCCTGGTGTCACATTTTCAGGATGGACAATAATACCCCCACATCTTATCTCAACGCAACGCAATCTTGAAAAAAAACGCCATCGCTTAGTACGTCCTAATCTCGTGGCGCCACAACAGAACAACTCACTTGTATGGCCGTATCGTCCTGATCCTATCCTCAAACGTCAACGTCATTATCCCGTGAAATCTGTTACCATTCCAACCATATCGCCCGAATTACTTGTGAGAAGCTAACAACCCAAGTTCGGCGCTAGAAGTTCATGCTGCACATCCCAATTAATCGAGTTGTTATTAACCTAGCCTCCTAGGTGGCGTGTTTCCTCCCGAGTCCCGGGGTTTCGCCGCCGCCCCAATTTTCTTGGTCAGCCATGGCATTTGCTGTTGTAGTTGCTGCAGCACCCCGCATCATCTCTCTGCATGTAGTAGGTTGCATGCATCACCGATGTTTCCCTGTACCTCATGATTGAGGGCTTGTGGCCATCACAGGTCGCTCGCTCAGAAGTCAGACCCTCACGTTAGGTCTGCCAAGTAATACTTCAAGTTATCGGTTCTCGGCACCATTCTCTCAATTCGATTGCCCCAATCCCTCGCATGAGGCAACGAACAACTGCTACTGGATCATGCGGCGTTGTTGTCTGCCGTGTGTGTTTTTTCTCAGCCGAGAGCCGGTAAGGCGGTAACGCACCTCTCACTTTCTTCTTCCTCCCGACCTCACGGCGTGATGCTGCTTGCGCATGATGCTTCCGCAGCCTCGCGCGACTCCGGTTGTCTCCTCCACTTGCCGTTTAACGAGCTCTCTTGCAGGCACCGCGCCGAGGCCAAGTACTTCCCCCTCGCCATGCCCACTGGAGGACCCGCATGGGATAAGAATTTGCACCGACATGCGCCCATCCGATCAAGCATGCTTGTGATTCTGTTGGCGCCCCTGCCGATCTCGATCTATGGAGAAGACACTGTTCTTGACCTTCTGCAACAGGATTCCTCAATTTCTGTACAAGACGATAAGCTCACAACTACGGAACTACCTCAAAACTGAATCTCTTTTATCACTCCCAGTGTCTCTCTCATACTACATACTTGTGTTATTGCCTTAATCAACTTAGTTGGTTTTTCAAGGGCTGAACTTTTGCTTGTCTACAGTGTCATCCATTCGTAGCGTACGGTCAGAGAATATGGGTTGAACTGATTAGAGACATGCATGTTAATTTGAGAGTACACTGCAGTTGGTTACAAAGTAAGTAGGTATCCACTTTTCAAATGTTTATTTAACTTAAAGCACACAAGAGTATAAGACGATGTGTCTACACTACCATTGTCACTTGATTACAGGTATTACTTCTGCAATTAGTCAGTTGTTACATTCTTCCAACTCATAGATAAGACTCGTGCTTATTCTGTACTTACGTTATAAGATGTTTTGTGTAGAAATAATGGATTCACATTTGTTATCTGCTTTGCATATTTTTACTGTTCGTATGTTCCAGACTTGTTGTTGGTGCTTGTGCAGTCATGAAATTAATTAACGCTTGTAGTTTACCTGTTTTATATTCTGGCTTAGACACGTCCTCAATTTTGCCTCTTTGCGCTACATGGTAACTATTCATGAAATGGATGTAGACACGTCCTCAATCTTCTAGACTCATCGATCTTATTATTCCTGAAGGTGGGGGTAAAACCTAGGATATGTTGCTTTGCTCAAATCAGTGGTACAAGGTGCCAAGCTACGGGTTTATCTTATTCAATGATGCCTCGCTCGCAAAGTCTAGGTATATACATAAGCCATGAAAATCATTTTCTATGTTCATAAATTTTGGTTTTCTTTATTTTTCTATATTGGCCTCATCTATGAATCTTTTTTTTATGTTGCTTCTCCTATTTGTAGGTGTATATGTCAAGTATTAGAAGGTCAACAGTTATTCCACAATGAAGTTCCCTTAGTTAGAAACAAATGGTTGGCCAGTTGTTTCTTCTTGTGAACAGGTGGGCCTTTGCTCTCAAAGTCTAGGTGTATATGTATGATGTATCAATTCATTTTCTTGGACCGGCCAGGCAGTGAACCCCAGACTGAACACCATCCTGTACATGAAGAGCAATATATAGGTGTCAAGCTGCAGGTATATCTTATTCAATGGTTCATTGCTCTCCAAGTCTAGGTGTATACGCTACGAGGCATGGATCTTTTTCTTCGCCCGGCCAGGCTGATAGAATTGAACAAGAACTTGACGCTGGCGTTCACGGCCTCACCCAGACAACGCTGGCAGAGATGTGCCGATGGCATCCCAGACCACGCTGGACGCAAGCAGAAACAATACATCAAGGTAACCGGCATCAAACAATCATCGCCATCAACGCGAATGGTGAAGCTTTTCATTCTACAGGTCTTGCATTGTTAATTTGTGATGATGCGAATCCACTCGTGCTTGGTCTTGTGTTGTAGGACGTTTGCCAAGTATTTAGGCAGGTGTTGCAAGTATATTAATCCATGCTATTCTTTTTTGTTGTTTGTATAAACTGATAGGCCGAAAGCGTGTTTATGGGTTTCTTGCACTACACAAGTAGCGAACTGACTTTGTCTTTGTAGGTTTTATTCCTTTTATGCTTTTGTTTTGGTATATGGTGATATTATAAACTGAGTTATCTATTGGCATGAATTTTCTATTCAATTTGATAAGGAAATTGAAATTGAAATTTATGTAAGCACATGGGAAGTTAGCCACTATCTCTTTCAGTTAGAGTATAAATGAGTGTTGCTTTGCATCAGAGTCCTCCCCAATCATTTGTGAGCACACTTGAGCCTCCAGTACTAGACTCTCCGACATATTTTGTTTAGTTTTAGTTTTAGTAGTCAGACCTGGCAGGCAATGTGTAAGCGCATTGTGATTTCCGTGTTAGCAAATTTACTTCAGTTCTTCCATAGCTTGTGGGTATTTGTGGTGGACGGGTTTGTTTTTTCTGTTAGCATGACTCAACAATTGAGTAACGATCTTTGTTTGTGATACCTTTTGCAGATTGTTCTCAAAATCATAATCCTTGGTTTTTCTATAAGTCCTGCAATATGAGCTAACTGATTATTTATTTCAGTCGCTTAAACAAAGCAACCAATGGATTTTTTGCAGACCTCTCCTGGAAAATATGTGAGGGGAAGCCCTAGCAGGAGTGAGAGATTTTCCAGCTCTACACATCTCCTGTAATACAGAACACCCATTTACCTATGGTTAACTTTGCTAATACGGTGTCCATGACTTCTCCTAACTATTTCTTTTTTGTTCTTGGAGATGATTTGGGGCTTGAAAGACGTGCTAATTGGCATAAAATACTTAGTTTCCGTATGGTTTCAAGCGCTTTCTCACAATTTTCTTGTTTTACCCAGTGGCAACTTTTATTCCTCCATGGCTTTGCAGGCAAGACGAAAACTCTGATTCCTCCTTAAGTAAGCTACATCGACATGAGCTTGCAGCAACCACCGGAGGAATTGAGGCCTAGCTACCTGTTGAACTGATCTAAATCTTATCAAGTGTTGCAAAAATTAATTTATTCATCGGAAGAAACCAATTAACCATTATGTTTTCTATCTCTGATGATTGTGGTTCTTCTTATCCTTTGCTTTTGCTGTGACCAGAGTTTGGTCCACGGTAGTGCCTATTGTTGCATGCCAACATTAGTATCTACCTTTTGCAGATAGTTTTACTGATTCATCTCTTCCTCGATCATTCAATGGCCAATGTAGTAAAGCCAATAGAAAGGGAAGACATACCTTACCTTGTATATTTAAATACATTGAATTTGTTTCTTTCACTTGTTGCAGGTGTGTCGTGATTTAGAGAGTAGTACTTTCTTTTGCTATTTTCACACTTTAAGAGACAGATTTTCATGGGAGATGTTTGATTTATTAAACATATTCCCTCCCTTTTTGACATGAATGGAAGACTCATTTTGTGGGTACATATTATCTTATTTATTTTTTTATGTTAAAAAAAATTATAAACATTTTATGTAGTTTGTTTGTTGCCCAGAAAAACCTTTTGTGCGGACAGCCTTTTAAATGAGATTCATGTGCTTTTAGTTTATGGTGCAAGAAAGGAAAGTGTTTGATCGGACCATTCTTACGAAGCATCTGCCTACCCTACAAAACAAGGAATTACCCTACAAATGCCACTTACGGAAGGAAAAAAATAAATAATGATAGGTTTCTTAAACAAATATTATTGTATGCATTTGTAGGAAATTGTTAATGTAGTTATGTATACGACATTTATATAATATTTTCTAATTAAAAGTTGTTGTAAGTGTATAAAACGAGTATCTATTTCTCGATGCTTTGCATTCCGTGTTCCGTTGCACTTTTTGGTGGAAATTGCTTGATTGTGTGTTTGGAGGGTTAGTAAGAGGGGAATATTTAGGACGAGACATTTTTTGCACCTAGGAGGCATATGCACCTATTTTCAAGTGAGCTTTAGACGTATTTTAAAAAGTCAAAACATGTCATTTGTACATCTTCAAGCTTTATGTGCTCGCAAAGCGTTTAAGAAGGATATTGTTCTGTCGTGTGTAAAAAAGAAAAAACCAGTGATAAAAAAGCTCATCACCAAACATTCCTTATCTTTTTTGGACATGAGACATAAATTGTCGGTTTTCAACGAAATTTGGTATGTAGAATATCAAGATGTACACATTAAATTTTCGATCATTATTTCTTACATTTTTTTTTCCGGTAGCAAGAGCATATGGACCCAAGATCAAAAGTGGACTTCTGATTAAAAAAAATATCAGTGTGTAGTATTATGATTCCAAAAACTTTGCAATACCTAACAAAATGGAATCACCTTTTACGCTTTGTTTTTCCGTGGCAACGCAC